>NC_091286.1:44982364-44984864 GCF_032444005.1 Ranitomeya imitator
TTGGGATACACGCTACTGTATATGCGATGTAAACTGTAGGCGAAGGAAGAAAGGTGGGAAAGAAAGAAAGAAAGAAAGAAAGAAAGAAAGAAAGAAAGAAAGAAAGAAAGAAAGAAAGAAAGAAAGAAAGAAAGAAAGAAAGAAAGAAAGAAAGAAAGAAAGAAAGAAAGAAAGAAAGAAATGATTAAAAAGAAGGAGAAAGAAAGAATGAGAGAGAAAAAGAAAGAAATAAAGAGGAAGAGAAAGAAAGAAATAGAGAAAGAAAGGAAGGAAGAGCAAAACAAAAAAGAAAGTCGTAAAAGAGGAAAGAAGAGAGAAATCAATGGGAAAAAAAAAAGAAAAATGTGCAAGACATAGAGAGATGATAGATAGATAGATAGATAATAGATAAATAGATGATAGATAGATAGATAGATAAATACAGTAGATACAGTAGATAGATAGATAGATAGATAGATAACAGATAGATAGATAATAGATAGATAATAGATGGATAGATAGATAGATAGATAGATAGATAATAGATAGATAGATAATAGATAGCTGATAGATAGATAGATAGATAGATAGATAGATAGATAGATAGATAGATAGATAGATAGATAGATAGATAGATAGATAGATAGATATTAACCAGTGCTATACTGTACAGGTTTTACTATCTGTCCATGCATCTTTTGTCATATATACGCCTATACCTCCCATCCACCTACATTATACATTATTATAGTCGGTGGGCTCACACTATGCCCACCATCTAGTGGTCCAGCCTCCCACAGCAGTCAATGTGAAGGTCACAGGGACATTTGCTCTCTGGGCATTGTCTACAGGTTCAGTGTCTGGCTCTCTATACTGCAGAGGGGATTTATTAAATGCTTTCTAGTGCAATAGTCATTGGGATTTCTGCATCTGCAGAGCTGTAATTGGTAAGGACTGGAGGAATTGTGGAGAAATAACAGAATAAGCTCATTATTTAATTGTGATTCACACCAGTAGTATTATTGAATTCAATGTTTTCATTTATTAATGGGTTAATGCTGAAATATAAAATACAATCAAGATCATCCTCAAGTATCACTTCGCACGTTTACAACATTTCCAGACACATCGATGCAAAAAAATGAAAACTAAACAGCAACATGTTCTTTATCTTCCAGGCTGACACTGATTGCACAATTTCTTTGTCACAACTTCACGACACGTTGGGATTTCGTACTGGATGTTTGGCGTGAAACAGTTAAAAAAATAAATATTCAAGTGTTCCTTTAGACAATCATTTTCCGGTAAATACAAATCATAGAATCGAATTTCCGATTGACTACAAAATAAAGACTCTGGGGACTAATCGATAAGTAAATGAAATGCTGGAAATCACTGAACAGATTTGGAGTCGGGGAATATGAGGTTTTGTGGTAATCTGTAGGTTCATTACTGCTCATTATTTATGGAAAACTCCTCTAACAAAAGAGTCAATACTTAAAAGAGAACAAATATCGATTGTAAACTTGCTCCTGGTTCTGATAGAAGCATCGGATTCTAATTTGAGCTGGACAGTACTGATTAATTTAATTTAGTACAAATGCCTGATTTTCTAGGAATGATTGCTGAAGACTGTTACATTATTGTGTGATGTCCTGAATACATGAATATATGTGCAAGTGTAACTATGTGGGATTATATGTGTACATTTATGTTTTTTTTATTACTTGTGCATACGATGTATGCTTATATGTGTATAATGTGTGAATATAGTGTATAATACCTGGGTACAAAGGTTTATATTTTGGGCATATGTGTGTGGATAATGTTGGAGCATATTTGTGGGTACATGTGTATAACTGGGGTGTCTACACTTTACATGTCTGTGTATAATAATGTGCCTGTAGATGTGTAAGCTACAATATAGAATCTGTTAAAAAAATATATATATATGCAGATATTTATTCTATACTCCATCTCTGTGTTATGCCTGTCATTATTTCCTGATATGTTAGCATATACATGTGTGTGTATATGACAGTGTGTGTTGCAGTCACTTACCCCTTAAGGAGCCCCTGCCTGCAGAGGAAGACAATGTCTAGGTAGATGCAGGCAACACATAGATTTATATAGTGCAGTGTAACAGTCAGGTTAGTAGAATGCAGTGCACATTGTGCAGCCCCTGGCTAATAAAAAGCTCAGTGCAGCATATCCCCCCAGTGTACAGGTACTGCTGGATCCCAAGTATTAAGCACTTGAGCTTTTTCTCTTCTAGAACTCCACATCTATCACACATTGGATTCCAGCCCTTCACCTCCCAAGAGATAGAGGTGAGGTTCCCCCTCCCCCCCCCATTTATTGCCACCTGCAATGAGGGCTGGGGGGCTGCTCACTATTGGAGGGGGCTAAAGGTCTTTGTACCTTCACATTTAACACCTAACCTGAACTAAATAATATTGGAAAAAAATCACAAGGCACACAAGAGGCTATAAAAATAAAAAAATAAAATAAAGATTATTAT
>NC_091286.1:44989864-44997364 GCF_032444005.1 Ranitomeya imitator
GCGCATCGCGCACCCAGCACCGGGCACCCGGCACCGCGCACCCAGCACCGCGCACCCGGCCAGCACAAAGCCAAGGCTTGATGTTGGGAAATACAGGGCTCGGCACCTGCAGCCTCACTGCACATTAATCCCTCAGTCACTGTGTCCATTGCTTTTAACCCCTGAAGTGCCTGATCCTTCCATCCTGCTTCATAGATGATTATGTCCCTGACCCCCATCTAGAATAACAAAACCAGCGGAGAGGTCACCAGCAGCCCCTCTGTGTGGAGCCCTCCATAATGACAGGCAGAGAAGAGAAAACTTACAGGATCCGGAAAGGATTTGCAGTGGAGTGTGCTGCATTCTGTGCAGAGCTCTTGTCTCCCTGCTGATGGCTGCAGAGCCCCAGACCTTTATCCCAGCTCGATCTCCACACATCTTAAACTGGGACTTAGGAAAAGAAGTCCCTTCCATTGACAATTTCCAGCCAGCAGCTGCAGACATTTAAAGCCATTTACACCCCTGGCCCCAGAACACAAAGATGCAGCCAACAATCCCCTGCTTGTACATCAGAATGTGTCCCCCTTATACAGAGCCCAGCAGTGTCTAGTGTACAGGAAACATAGACAGCCTGCAAGGCCACAACATTACCCATCAGAAGCTACACGTACAGGTTGGAACATTGCACTGTCCCCTATTGAAGGTATTCAGCATCATTCATGGCATTCAATGTATAGAGCAAGAGGAATGATGTGAGTAACACAAGAGTCACAGTACAAGGATGGTCTGCCCCCATAGTGGGCATGAATGGCAGCTACATATGACTATACTACATGTACTGTGTGTGAGTACACCGCACCAGCTGCACAAATTCTATACGTGTACTGTATATGGGTACAATATCCTACCAGCTCCATGTACTGTATGTGAGTACATATACACAAACTGTACATGAATACAACACAGCAGGCACATGTACTGTATATAAGTATACTACAGCAGGCAGCTACACAAGCTATATGAATATAATTCTCCAACTACTGTACATGTACTGTATATGGGAACAATATCCTACCAGCTCCATGTACTGTATGTGAGTACATATACACAAACTGTACATGAATACAACACAGCAGGCACATGTACTGTATATAAGTATACTACAGCAGGCAGCTACACAAGCTATATGAATATAATTCTCCAACTACTGTACATGTACTGTATATGGGCACAATATCCTACCAGCTACATGTACTGTATATGAGTACATATACACAAACTGTATATGAATAGAACACAGCAGGTACATGTACTGTATATAAGTATAGTACAGCAGGCAGCTACACAAGCTATATGAATATAATTCTCCAACTACTGTACATGTACTGTATATGGGAACAATATCCTACCAGCTCCATGTACTGTATATGAGTACATATACACAAACTGTATATGAATACAACACAGCAGGTACATGTACTGTATATAAGTATAGTACAGCAGGCAGCTACACAAGCTATATGAATATAATTCTCCAACTACTGTACATGTACTGTATATGGGAACAATATCCTACCAGCTACATGTACTGTATGTGAGTACATATACAGCAGGTACACAGACCATATCCTACCAGCAACTGCATTTAGATCAGCAACTGCATTTAGATCAGTATACTACAGCAGGCAGCTACATACACTATATTAATATTATAGATTAACTGCATGTACTGTATATGAGTACAATACAACAGGTACACAGACGTTATGCTACCAACAGCAAGTACTGTTTATGAGTTATGAGTACACGGATAATATGAGAATATAATAGACCAACTGCATTTATATAAGTATATTACAGCAGTCAGGTACACACATTATATGAATATAATAGATTAACTACATGTACTGTACTGTATATGAGTACACCACACCAGCTACAAAGACTACATTAATATAATGCACCAACTACATGTACTGTATGTGAGTACACTACACCAGCTACAGACTGCACATGAATATAATACACCAACTACATGTACTGTATGTGAATACACTACACCAGCATCAGACTGTACATGCATATAATACACCAACAGTAATGTAGATGAGTGCACACTACACAGACTGCATATCACTATAATACACCTACATGAATATTACACCTTCTACAATACTATATTACCATCTAAATAGAGCATAAATGAATACACCTGTTACATAGAATGCATGTGTATTATACTATAATCCTGTATGCACTGTATATGTGCTTTTTGCATATATGCATATATATACCTATAATACACTGCAGCTACAGACAGTATATAATGTAATATAGCAAGATAACTACATATACAGGCCACAGATATCTAATTATACAGTCTGTTTATAAATATACCACTACATCAAGTGGGAGATTAACACAATACACCAATTACGCAGACTATATTGGTGATAAATATAGGTGTACTGTGCTTATATATATATATATATATATATATATATATATATATATATATATATATATATATATATAATCAGCTACACAGACTATAGGTATACAGTATATTCCTATCATCTGTGTAGCTGATGTATCACACTTGTATGGGGTCTGTATATTTGGTGCACTGTATACATGTACAGCCTATGTAGTTGACTTAATGTGTGCATAAATACACTACTGCTCGGATGAATGCACATGCAACATATGTATATTAGTGTACATCAGCTGGAAATTATGAATCTGATCATACTACATCAACTGCACATACTGTGTACAATAATGCCACAAACAACACAGTGGGTCCATTGTAGTATAATACAATGACTGTATATGAATCAGAATATACCATGAATATTTGTTAAAATCCAATATGTTATACCCCAAATGCAATATATGAATATAGATCCCCATGCACATTATTTACTGTGTACACCTGCGCCTAGAACACACTGCACTCACTGTACAAGAATAATATGCAATCTCCTTAAGATGATACTGCAATGATTCACTAAATCTAGAAATATAGCGTGTGTGTACCCATATGATGAAATGTGTGTACTCTGTTCTTTCTGTCTTCTACAATGTATCTTTGCCCCCCATTAAAGGGGCGCTCCACCTGCCCCCACCCCATAGGCCATGGAAAGGGTCATTTCCCCCTGTGTCCTACATGTGCATTGTTGTGAGTCTCTGCATTGATGCTGGCAGTAGTTGGGGCTCTACACTTGCCCCTAGATCTCCATCGGAATGCAGAAAGGATCTTTAAGAAAAAGTTTGAATTCCTGACTGATTTTTCTTGTAGGAAGGCGGCTTAGGATAATTATTTCAGCTTTGCTGAGGGCAGATTAGCACAAGTCTGGCTGCAGCGTTTCAATACGCGTTGTACCATGCCCTTACAATGTGCCCATTGTCTGCTACTGTGTGTGAACCCATTCAATATATACACTTTTTAACACCAAGCAAAGTCCTGTCTAAATATACACAGTAAGGCTGGAAAGACTGCCATGACCCGTACAAATCTCTGTAAATCATACCGCCATAGCGGCACACACCTAACACTGCTACCACCTAATGATTAATAATAGCCACATACTGCAAAATATGGGATAACTGTATACAATAACATACAATAATCCTGGGGTTTACTAGTGTGTGTGTGTGTGTGTGTGTGTGTGATGTATATGTGTGTGTATATATATAAGTATGTGTGTATATATTCATGTATGTTTATATATTTGTGTGTGTGTGTGTGTGTGTGATATATGTGTGTGTGTGTGAGAGTGTGATATATATGTGTGTATATATATAAGTATGTGTGTATATATTCATGTATGTTTATATGTTTGTGTGTGTCAACATATATGCGTGTTTATATATGTGTGTGTGTGTGTTATATGTGTGTGTGTGTGATATATGTGTGTGAGTGTCTGATATATATGGGTACATATATATAAGTATGTGTGTGTATATATTCATGTGTGTTTATATATTTGTGTCTGAGTATATATGTGTATATATATGTGTGTGTGTATTTGTATGTGTGTATATATGTGTGTGAGTGTATATTTGTATATATATGAGTGTGTGTTTACATATATATATATATGTGTGTGTGTGTGTGTGTATGTATATATATAGAGAATTATCAACTATAGGGGTCAGTTTATTTTACATATCTACATAATCAAACATACACATATCAATCTATTCATACATGCACATTCATATCTCCACACCAACAAACACATGTTCACATTCATTTAAATACTCATAAATGTTCATCATCCAAACATACATATACACACTCTTATACATACTCGATATTAATGCACACATGCATAGATTCAGAACACACAAACACTTATGCACACAACTATCTAAACATGCACTAAATCATAATTGCCCTCAGACAAACACACATTAAACATACATATATATACACATATACACTGTGGGTGTATGAGAGTATGTGTGTTCATGTATGTAAATGTACATGTACACATACATTTACATATATGAAAACACACACACTCATACACCCACTGTATATATATATATATATATATATATATATATATATATATATATATATATATACACACCTCATACACCTACTGTACATTCGTTGACATATAAAGGACAAGTATGAGGGTCCACCAGGACCTTGCTGGCAGGTTGCTGAGGACTTGCTGGCAGCAGCCTGTAACTGCCCCAATTCAAAAGTTAATAAAGAAAGAATGTGAAGTGTTCCGATCTACACCCCCCTGGCAATGTGCTTTACCCTCCTCCTTGGCCAAGATGGGGATGGCAGCAGTGCCAGGTACAGAGTGCTGCCCACAGTCTGCTGCTAGGGTCACACCATGTGAGGATGCCTCTAATGATCTCATCTCTCCTTTATTCCCGGCACCATTAGTGCTCACATGGGCAGAATGAAGTGAAACTACGTGCAAATCATGTGTAAATCGTCTCAGTCAGAAGCCCTTTATTCCAACGTGTAGCCCAGCCTGGCCCATTTACTCCCTGCCCCCACCCCTGCTGGTCCCCCTTCCCCCCATATCTCCTTTAGCCTCGTTAAGATCACAATAATATTCCACCCACTAATTGCTCATCCCATTCAACAATCACATTATTTGATCCCTTATTTAGGGGCAGGGGAGTAACAGATTAGATAAACCTCCAGCAGCAGCACCAGCGGCACCATCAGCACCTCCTCCTCCTCCTCCTCCTCCTCCTCCCTGCCCTTCCCTCCTGCCCTCCTTCCTCCCTCCCTCATTTAGGGGAAGTGGTAGCTCGCATGACGTCGGAGGACATGATTGGCACACCTGACAGTGATTGGCAGTGTTGCCATGGAGACTTTAGAACGACACCTTGTAGACCAATAGAAAAGGGCTACAATGTTTCAATGCTGCACTCAGTGTGGAGATATTATGAGGCCGGTGTCATTATCAGGAGGCTGCTGCTGTTGCTGATGAGCGCTTGAATGTTTCTTTTTTATTTATTATTGTTATTATTATTATATCATTTCCTCCTTCTTCTCTGTGTGATCCTGCCTGATCTGCGGTCATTCCATGGTGTTCAGGTCTCCTTTAGAGCTCTATCCCACCCACTTCTTCCTGCCAAACTTCAGCAGTGAGCGCTCCCTGCTCCTGGCCACCACCAGCAGCAGCTCCAGAGCCCCCGAAGAGCTGTCCATGTTCCAGCTGCCCACCCTCAACTTCTCCCCGGAGCAAGTGGCCAGCGTATGCGAGACGCTGGAGGAGACGGGGGACATTGAGAGGCTGGGGAGGTTCCTGTGGTCCCTGCCTGTGGCCCCTGGTGCCTGTGAGGCCATCAACAAGCATGAGTCCATCCTCAGAGCTAGGGCTGTGGTGGCCTTCCACACAGGCAACTTCAGAGACCTCTACCACATCCTGGAGAACCACAAGTTCACGAAGGAGTCCCATGGAAAGCTGCAGGCCATGTGGCTGGAAGCCCACTATCAGGAAGCTGAGAAGCTCAGGGGGCGCCCCCTAGGACCGGTTGATAAATACAGGGTGAGAAAGAAGTTTCCTCTGCCCAGGACCATCTGGGATGGAGAGCAGAAAACCCATTGCTTCAAGGAGAGGACTCGCAGCCTCCTAAGGGAGTGGTATCTACAGGACCCTTACCCCAACCCAAGCAAGAAAAGGGAGCTGGCCCAGGCCACTGGACTCACACCCACCCAGGTGGGCAACTGGTTCAAAAACCGAAGGCAAAGAGACAGGGCAGCAGCAGCTAAAAACAGGTCAGTGCCCAGCAAATTGTATCACTGTTACTGGTGTCCCCCTGTAAACAATGCAAACACCCACTGCATTAAAGTGACCCTGGTAGAGATCACTCCTGCTCTAGATCACTCCTGCTGTAGATTACTCCTGCTATAGATCACTCCGGCTATAGATCACTCCTTCTATATAGATCACTCCTGCTATAGATCCCTCCTGCTATAGATCACTCCTTCTATATAGATCACTCCTGCTATAGATCACTCCTTCTATATAGATCACTCCTGCTGTAGATTACTCCTGCTATAGATCCCTCCTGCTATAGATCACTCCTTCTATATAGATCACTCCTGCTATAGATCACTCCTGCTATAGATCACTCCTGCTGTAGATTACTCCTGCTATAGATCACTCCTGCTATAGATCACTCCTGCTATAGATCACTCCTTCTATATAGATCACTCCTGCTATAGATCCCTCCTGCTATAGATCACTCCTTCTATATAGATCACTCCTGCTATAGATTACTCCTGCTGTAGATCACTCCTGCTCTAGATCCCTCCTGCTAAAGATCACTCCTTCTATATAGATCACTCCTTCTATATAGATCACTCCTGCTATAGATCACTCCTGCAATAGATCACCCCTGCTATAGATAGATCACCCCTGCTATAGATCACTCCTGCTGTAGATCACTCCTGCTATAGATCACTCCTGCCATATAGATCACTCCTGCTATAGATCACACCTGCTATAGATCACACTGCAAAGTACAACATGTAATTGATTATACACGCAAAATAATATAGATAGATACAAAAGAACACAGCAGCACATGTACATGAATCTAGGCCATGTGAAAACACAGACAAATATTCAATATGAATTATACTTCTCAAAAATATTTTTTCACAGAATTTTTTTCAAAATTTTTTTTTTACATAAAACTTACAGTTATTTATGAAATGAAGATTCTTAGCGCATAAATTGGCCAATTCATGTATGTATATATATATATATATATATATATATATATATATCACAGTCGAGTAAATATAGGAATACAGCGATAGGTATATTTGTGTGAATTTTAAGCACATAGATTCAGATGTAAATGAGCTGTTTGACATTTGACACAACACTTGGTGATATCACCCAGTGTTGTCTTCGGTTTTACATATCAATCAGATTTTCTATTTCTATGTAGTGGATTTATTCATCATATCAATATCCATCCATGTGTATCTATCTATCATCTATCTACCTAAACATACACATTTAT
>NC_091286.1:44999864-45004864 GCF_032444005.1 Ranitomeya imitator
GGTATATGACTGATACAATGTGGCATGGGGGGCACTGTAGTGTGCATTGCCCCCTTTATATTTTGCCAGCTGCAGATTGTGACTATTTACCATGCCTGTTTGTGGTGTCCCCCCTTCCCCTCCTTAGGCTCCAGCACCAGTCTATTGGACAGAGCGGCATGAGGTCGTTGGCAGAGCCCGGCTGCCCCACACACAGCTCGGCAGAGTCTCCTTCCACAGCTGCTGCCAGTCCCACAACCAGTGTGTCCAGCCTGGCAGAGCGCGCGGAGACCGGCACCTCCATCCTGTCCGTCACCTCCAGTGATTCGGAATGTGATGTATGATGGACACACTGAGCCAGCAGATGGACTGATGATGGAGCTGGACTTCCAGGGACTGGCACACAACATGGTGGCACCTAGAGACTTCTGCAGGAAAAGCACAGCCACTTGCATGTACCATTTGTATGTGGGGACCTGACCTACACGAGTCCAATCCCAAAACCTACCCAGGACCTGAACCCACCAAGAGGAGCAACTCACATGTTCACCCCATGCCCCCTAATATTATTATTATTATTATTTCCTGCCTCTCTCCCCCCCCCCCCCCTCTATTTTTTTTTTTTTACCGCCATCATGGTTTGAATCATTATTATTATTATTATTATTCTATTCGTTGTGTCCAACAGACAATCAATCAATCAATCAATCATCCTCCTATAATGAGCACCTTTCTCCTCCTCACCCTCTGTCACTGCCTGTGTGGGTTTCTGGTTAATGTGGAAAAAAAAAACAGAAATAGTTTATGACTGTAACAGATTTTTATTTTTATTTCAAGATTTTATATGAATTATGTATATGTCAATGATGAGGCCACTCCCAGCTGTAATATAATAATATGTGTAGTATATAATGCCTGTATATAATATGGAGAATTGTCCTCCTTAATATTTGACCCCCTGCCCTCCCATCTTCTCTCATGTGTTCAATGATCTGTCTCTCACTCTGACTCCTCTGTACCAAATGTTCTCCTGGTCTGTCTATTTATTCCTCCCTTCTTTCAACTTTTCCTCTTCCTTCTGTTTTTTTTTTTACCTCTCTTGCTTCCTTTATATAGGAAGGTTTCTTACATCTTTATATATTTCGCTGATCTCTTTCCTCATTCTGTCTCTTTTCTCTATTTCTACACTCAGTCACCTCTCTCCTTTTGACCTCTGATGTCTGTATATTGGTTTGTTCACCTCTCTCCCTCTCTCTTTGAATCTATACTTCTTTCTTTCTTTCTTTCTTTCTTTCTTTCTTTCTTTCTTTCTTTCTTTCTTTCTTTCTTTCTTTCTTTCTTTCTTTCTTTCTTTCTTCCTTTCCCTGTCACTTACTCCATGAGTCTCTCTCTCACTTTCCCTGCTTCTGTCTAAGCAGACACTTCTATTTTTTTCACTCTCATTGCTTCTGTCTCTCTCCAGGTCTCTTTCTTTATATCCTCTACCCCTTTCTCATTCTCCCTTTTTTTCTCACTCTTTTCCGCTCTCATTCTTCCTCTCTTTTTTCCCTTCTTTCATTCTATGTACTACTTTCTCTAGATATCTACCTGTCCCTTTCTCTCTAGGAGTCTCATTTTCCCTTTTTCTGTCTAACTAGACTGTCGATATCTCCTTTTATCTATTTTTCTCACTCTCTTTGCTTCTCTCTCTCTGTAGGTCTCTTTCTGTCTATCCTCTACCCCTTTCTCATTCTCTCTTTTTTTACTCACTATTTTCCTCTCTCATTCTCTCTCTCTCTTTTTATTTATTTTTTGCTTCTTTCATTCGATGTATTACTCTCTCTAGATATCTACCTGTCTCTTTCTCTAGGAGTCTCATTTTCCCTGTTTCTGTCTAACTGGACTGTCTATCTCTCTCTTTCTCAGTCTCATTGCTTCTGTTTCTCTGTAGGTGTCTTTCTTTACATCCTCTACCCCTTTCTCGTTCTCTTTTTGTTTACTTTCTCTGGTTCTCTTTTTTTTCCCACTTTCTCTCTTTTCCTACCTCTAACCTCTCTCTCCCCCTTCTCTCCCTCCTCCCAGCCTGTCGGAGGCTTCCTTTATTTCGGAAGGGACTCCAGCTATAGAAAAGCCTGAGATCTGACTCTCCTCCTGGACGTTCTGATTGCTCTGACTGTGGCCCCTCACTATAGAGCGCTTACCCCCGTCTCTCTGTTATCACCCTCTATATATGTACATCAGTTACAGTATTCAGACTTTCTTATCTATATCCTGCTATGTCCGTGTTTTATACTGAATCCCACAATATAAAGAACTTTTCTTCTCTCCCTGAATTGCACTTTTTCTGAGTTTTGTGAGCCAGATGTAATGTATGGTGTGCACCATCCAAAGGGTTAATTATTCCATAGGTGCTGCGATGTAAAGCAATATATGTGTGTCCTCCCTCAAGCTGATGCAAGAAATGTTGATCCTTATACGCTCCATTGTGTGTGTATATATATATGGTGTGCTATATATATATATATACATAGCTGACAATTCACGTGCGGTTTATTGGCCCATGTGCAACGTTTCGGCCCCACGTGTGGAACTTTCTCATATATCTTTCTTTATATATTTGGACATTTGAAGTAATGGATGAGCATGGGAAGTGTGTGTGTTGATCCAGCACAGTTACTATAATCTGATTTAACTCCATACAACCAGTAGTATTCAGAGTTTCAAGACTTTTAACCAGATCTCTCCTACAGTCTCAAGTGCATTGCTGTACCCAGTGCTGCTTGCACTCTTCTATATTCCGCTTCCTCCCTTGAACTTTATATTTGTGCCCCAGGCTGGGTATCAGCAAGGAACTAACAAGAGGAGGTGGAGGACAGGACTTGCTGTTACTTGAAATTACATTTTTATTTTTTTTAATCTTCTTATGAAGTCACAAAAGAAAACTGCCTGGATTTCTATATCAATTGCCCATGTCATCCTTCACTTCCTGGTGACCACATGTGGTAATGGCTTGTCTTCAACCCCATTAGAAAAGATTAAAAATATATCATCCTGGATAGAAAAGGAGGGGGTTAAGGGGACACCCCACCACCACCCCTACATATTTCAGCTCAACTCCAGGCGACTTTAATAATTAGAATTATTGGATTGAAAGTAATGTAACACTTGTGTCCTTTTAGGCCAAATGTCCAATATACACTTCATATTTCTGGGTAAAAATCCTGAACTTAAATTATTATTACACACCTAGGATATGTGTATGGATGGAATGTTTGAATGTATCACATGTGGAGATAAATAGACATATGTACATATATATACGGTATGTATGTACATAAGACGGACGTATATATACGTCACATATGACATATATAAATGTAAGTATGCAACAACAACAACAAAAAAAAAACCCAGACATAATAAGGACCACCTTTGTTTTTAGAAAGTATCTAAAGCCATGCATAGGGTTGTGTGCGTGCGACTAGTTTCAAGTCTCATCTGGATATCACAGGGTTTGTAGGGTTAACATGGATTAGGATTTGCCTTTCCTTTTTTTTCTTTCTTGTAATCCTGTATGCATAACTCAGTGATGGGGTGTACATGGGTATACAGCTGATACTCCCTCTATAGATTGCTCTGTACATTAAAGTCTCCACTTCCCCATTAATAATAACAACAACCACTGATAACTGTATAAAAACTATAGGATAAAGACAACAACCCTCATCATCCTACTAGTGTGAACTTCCCTCCCTCGTTTTCCTTTTTTTTAATTATAAATTAATTTTCAAAACATGAGACTTTATTTAAAGAAGAAAATGATGTTTGCATTTTTTTTTTTTGTAAAATAATATTAAACTGTTGGAGAACTCTTTTCATATATTTGTGCCTTATGGTTTTCATTCGCATAGTGCATCAGTGCTGGGGGATAGGCCGGGGGATTCCATTACCTGGCCTGTGAGGATATACTATATACCGATTATATATATATATATTCATACATCTCTCTCTCTCTCTCTCTCTCTCTCTCTCTCTCTCTCTCTCTCTTTCTCTAAAATTAAAGATAGGCAGAGAACTGTGCCGAAACGTTGCTGCTAATGGATCAGTAAAGCCACAGTTTTTCACTTTGATTTTTGGAGTGCTGCCTGTTTTTTTTTCTAATATATATATATATATATATATATATATATATATATATATATATATATATATATATATATATATATATATATATATAAACTCTCCCTTGATTACCTGCCTCAGTAAAGCCACGGTTTTTCACTTAGATTTTTGGAGTGCTGCCTGTTTCTTTCTAATATATATATATAAACTCTCTCTTGATTACCTGTCTCCTGCTCTATGAGAATCCCCTTGCCTTTCTCCCATTCCCTTTGTATGTATGTGTATGCACATGTATATATATGTATATATATATATATATATATATATATATATATATATATATATATATATATACACATACATACATACATAAGCGAACACACATATACACAGACATACGCAATGGAATGGTATATGAATCCAGAATACATTATTGCAGCGCATATTCTGTTGTGGATACAATGTATCACTGAAGATGATGGGATTTCTTCATCTGCACACATAATAAACCATACATCCTAATGCTGATGACCAGTGATGATGATGATGGGGGGATTTATTCGGGGAGGTGATTGAGGTGTAAATCCGCATGTAAGCTGCGGCAGCAGATGCGGATCTGCCCGGGGAAGATAGGGCCTATCGCCGGCTCCATCCCAGGCAGCCTCCTCTATACTTGGTAGGACGTGATCGTTATCTGCAGCCGCACTTATTACTTTATTATCCGGATGAGGGTGATGATTAACATGAAATAACATGGGAGAAGTGAAGGAGATCAATGTGAGGCACCCCAGCAGATGGCACATCACACACATCCACTCTGCACCACAAACTTCATCTTCTTCCTATTTATGTCACAATAGAACGGAGAAGTTACATTGTTGCAGTGGGCTATGCCATAATATCATTACAAGGAACAGTTG
>NC_091286.1:45012364-45112364 GCF_032444005.1 Ranitomeya imitator
TCACATATATTTAGCTGTTAAATTCAGTTCCCTGCCATTGACGATGTTCTTCCACTTTACTAAGAGGACATGCCATCATTTGCTAATCTTCGGCTGCCCAATTACAGAGACCTTCCTAGTCCTCAGAAGTAAGAGACCACAACATTGGCTAAGTGTTATGGCTCCTATACAAGCTCGAGAAATGCTGAAGGGGCCTCTCTACCTTTATCTTAGGAATCATTGGGGGTCATAGAGGCCTGACCCCCATCAATGATAATGTATAATGGGAATAGCAATTGGAAAGGAGTTGTACCATCTCAACAACCCATGCCCATATGCTATATTAGTAATCCAATATGTCAGAAATCATGTTTGAAACCATGTGGAAATTAGCCTGGAAGTGCATTGAGGGCATGTCGATGTATTCCTATGTACATACTACCCTAAAAATAGGAAAATATGATATAAAGAGGCAAATGTAAATCCAGCAATGCTTTTTTATCGGATTTGAAAAAGACACTAGATAAGCATTAAACACCAGCAAAAACACTTAAAAAGAGAACTAAGCCCATCTTAAAGAACATCCAGGCAGGTTACCCTGATAGGTGAATCAATCCAACCCACAACCTGTGCATGTATTCCAGGACATCTACCAGCGGGGAACAAAATGCATATATATATATAAATGAATACATGTTGCCATAGAAATGGAAGAGAATGCACTGGAACATCAAAAGCACAGAGTGTTACTATTTTTGTTAACAAAATTTGGATCAATCTTGATCAATCTTGAGCCATGGCAACTTTTTGGATGATTGATCTTGTGTAAATCTAGATAGGTCCACCAGGGTCTTCTCCACTGTTATCTTGATATTATCAAGCCATCTGGTTGCTGGTCTTCCTCTTGGTCTGGTTGCTTCTCTTCTTCCGACCATCATGTCCTTCTCCAGTGATTGCTCTCTTTGTACGATGTGTTCAAATTTGGCAAGTTGTATCTTGGCATTCTTTGCTTCAAGTAACATGTAACTGGAAGCAAGTAACTTGACTTGTTACAAAATTGATTCATTTGTACTTGTTGACATCCATGGTATTGATAACATCCTTCTCCAGCACCACATTTCAAAGGCGTCAATTCTTCTCCTGTTTTGTTTCTTTACTGTCCAGGTTTCGCATCCGTATGTTACCACAGAAATTAAGAAGCTATGTATGAGCCGTGTACTCTCCAGTGAAATGTTCCTTGATTTGAAGACCTTGTCCAGTGACTTCATTGTTAATTTGACCATAGCTATTCTCCTATTGTCTTCTTGAGTGATTATTGATCCAAGAAGGTTGAAGTCCTTTACAACTTCCAGTTCGTCGCCATCCATCTCAAATGTGTTCCGGTTCTACCTGGCCGTAGTAAATATCTTTGTCTTCTTTGGGTTAAGTAGCAGTCCCATATTCAAGCTTTCCATCTTGACATTCCGTAATACATCCTTCATTCCATCTACGCTTGTGACTATCAATGTTGTATGGTCTACGTATTTAAGATTGTTGATAATTTGTTCAGTTTTATTAATACTTCTCTACAAGAGATGACCTTGTTGTACCTAAGAGTGGTGAACTGAGGTGGCATACATTGTTTAACCCAATCTTATTAGAGTTGACCAAAAAGAATTGCAGGATTCTTTTCCAGTGATTATGTTGCTTGTCCATGGCTGACACACCAAAGTCCTGTGAACCTCCTTATCCTGACATCCCCAGCTTCTCTTCTTATTAGTAGGCTTGACACAATATTATCATTGCATCGCATTCATGACATCTTGCCTGGCCTATTTATCAGAAGAGAAGCTTCGGTATGTTGATAGGTGCTAGGAGTTGTACAGGTCTCTGGTCGGTTGGCCATGGAGCATTGACGTAGCCGTTGGACCGGCTTCCTGCAAATTTTTTTGTTCAACTCTAAATCTTAGGCTAGGGCCACATCGCATCCGTGGACATTGTAGGGTGCATATGTCTAGGGGATATGCGCCTGATAATGTCCACCATAGGAACCCAATGTGAAGAATTGCATACCACATAGTATATGTTTCATTAGGGCTCATACTCATGTGCAAGAAACTCAGACGAGTCTCTCACATCAATACCCAGCACTGCCGCCGGCACTCGGATCGGAGCGCTCGGCTGCATGCATTTCTATGCAGCTGAACGCTCCTTCTGTTGAACTTTCCTATACAGTTAACAAATGGTATGCAGTAACATAGGTGCTCGAGGGAAGTCGGAAGAGCATACTGTTGGCTAGGTGCACAGACACACTGTGCTCCTAGCCTTATACATCCGAATTCCAGTGTCATAGACTGAGTAGTCCATTGAAAAATACATCAAGTCGCCTTTACAAAGACAAGCAGAATATTTAGGCTTATATGTAATGAAAGCACCTTTATAAAATATATCATGTATGATGTCCTCCAAGTTTATTGACGTGTTCTCCATGCACTTCCAGACGAATTTACATGTGGCTTCAAAGCTTGAGTTCTCCAGGCTGGCACATCAGTTAATTACAAAAAAGGTGTCATTTTTATCCTTGTACTTGGAACTATGCAGTCATACCACTAGTTGCAATAATAACATCATCCAGACGAGTTGCAGTCTTGAATTTGAGGGAGCCCAAAATGATCCCTTGCCCTATCTAGTGAGATCACATGGACCCTGATGCAGATTTTGCACTGGGGTCCACTATCTTCAGTGTAACCCTCTGGTGTGTTTCAGCACTGAAAGATCCCCGGCATCTAGATGCAATGTATTTATCTTGATGTAAATGAAAGCTGCTGTAGTGCTAGAAATAATAATTATGCATCTCCTGTCGGCTTTGTGCACAATGTATCCAGATCCGAGGCTGGTCCCTAATAAACATTGGGCTGATAATAGAACTCCATCTTTGCGCTGTGTAAAATCCTAATTATTTGTTATGAATATGCCAAATGCAAACAAATTATGGGCTAATTTTTAATTAACACATCTCTGAGCTCTTAAACAAAACAGCCCCCGAACCCTCTATGATGAGATGGTGCTGTGTGATAGCAATTTGTGTATTACATGAGATTACACAGGGACTGGAGCACATCCAGGTTGTAGATGGCTTTACAGGCTGACAGTTTTCACATGAGTATTTACCATCATAACTAAATTAAGACTATTATTAAACAGAAATTCTCAGCATGGCTCTTTAATGACGAGGCACGTTCAACTAATTGCAGCTTGCCCTCTGTTCTGGCATAGCGGTCTACAAGGGGCTGCCGCTTCCTGCATACTAAGACTATGTGAACATTACACAGCCGCTTACCCTGACAGGCTGGACTACATGAGCAAGCATGCTTGTTACTCCCTGTTTCAAAATATTTCTCACTTTCAAATGCTATGAGGCTATGTGCACACCTTGCGGATTTGACGCTGCGGATTCGCAGCAGTTTTCCATCAGGTTTACAGTACCGTGTAAGCGTATGGAGAACAAAATCTGCAGTGCACATGCTGCGAAAAAAAAGCGCGCGGAAACGCAGCGTTGTTTTTTCCGCAGCATGTCAATTCTTTGTGAGGATTCTGCAGCGTTTTATTTTACACCTGCTCCATAATAGGAATCCGCAGGGGTAAAACCGCAGGTGGAATCCGCACAAAAACCACACAAAAACCACGGCAAATCCGCGGGTAGTCCCCAGTGCGGATTTTGCAAAAACAGTGCGGAAAAATCCGCACACCAATCCGCAACATGTGCACATAGCCTTAAAGTCTAAGAATACTTTGGAATATTATACAAGACTTAGTAGATCCCAATCCCTCATCATATGGCACAACAACTATAAGCATAGACTACAAGTAATGGACTTGTCTTATAATGCACTACAACACCCAGACATTCTTAACTCACTCTCTCAATATCATCAGTCTGCAAGCTCCAAAGCAAAAGCCTTGTAAGCATTGTTGTTCTTGCTCAATAGAGTGCAATGGTTGCAGGAAACATGGTGGTAACAATCGGGCCCGTGTGAGAGGAGGGCCTGTCTGCTTCAGCTAGATGTGTGTCTAAGGATGCACATTCAGTTGAAGTGTATTGCTGTGCAGGGACCTGCCGACTCCCTGCACGGCAATACGTGCCGCCGGCCAGTCAGAAGGCCAGCAGCTGACATTAGCGTGCTAAACACGAGTGGCACATGACAGTGACGTCATGCTCATGCGCTGCATGTGCTGGCACACCGAAGGCAGCTGTCGGCTACAGAAGAGGATGACGAACGTCATTTGAGCAAAGGAAAGTAAGAAAGGTTTTTTTATGTTTTAGAAAACAGAACGGATATCATGCCAGGAAAGGGCCCAGGATGGGGGGCATTAAACATGAAAATGGCCCAGGATGGCGTGCATTATACCAGGATGGGGGTCATTATACCAAGAAGGAGCACAGCATGGAGTACATTGTACCAAAATGGGGGTCATTATATCAGAATTGGATCAGGATAGTGGTCATTATACCAGGTAGGACCAAGGATCTGGGACAGTATACAAGGAAAGAGCCATGTTTATAAGATGGGGGACATTATACCATGAAGGTGTCTAGGATGGGAGACATTGTTAAAGCTTGGGGGCCATAATACCAGGAAGTTGCCCATGATGGTGGTCATTATACTATGATGTGGGGCGTTGTTACAGGGAGGGGGCTCGGGATGGGGAACATCACACCAGAAAAAGACCTATGATAGGGGACAATATACCAGGATGCAGCCCAGGATGGGAAACATTATAACAGTAAAAGGCCCAGGACAGTGGATATTATAACAAGAAGGGACCTATGATGAGAGACAACATTTTTACAGGATGAAGGTCAGCACATGGGACATTATTAAAGACAGAGGCAAGGATGGAGATCATTATTACAGAAAGGGGTCAGGATGGGGGATATTATTACAGGAAGGGACCAGGATGGGGGACATTATAACAGAAAGTAGCCAAGAAGGGGGATATTATTACAGTAAGGGACCAGGAATGGGGACATTATTACAGTAAGGGGCCAAGAAGGGGGACATTATTACAGTAAGGGGCCAGGAAGGGGGACATTATTACAGTAAAGGGCCAGGAAGGGGGATATTATTACAGTAAGGGGCCAGGAAGGGGGACATTATTACAGTAAGGGACCAGGAAGGGGGATATTATTACAGTAAGGGGCCAGGAAGGGGGACATTATTACAGTAAGGGACCAGGAAGGGGGATATTATTACAGTAAGGGACCAGGAAGGGGGACATTATTACAGTAAGGGACCAGGAAGGGGGATATTATTACAGTAAGGGGCCAGGAAGGGGGACATTATTACAGTAAGGGGCCAGGAAGGGGGACATTATTACAGTAAGGGGATAAGAAGAGGGTCATTATTACAGTGAAGGGATAAGAAGAGGGTCATTATTACAGTGAAGGGCCAGGACAGGGGACATTCTTAGGCTAGGGTCACATTGCGTTAGTGCAATCCGTTAAGCGCTAGCGCTAGCAGATTGCGCTAACGCAATGTTTTTACCGGGGCCGCGTTCCGGGTTCGCGGTAACGTCCCCGCTCTTGCAGATCCCCGATCTGCGAGAGCGGGGAACGGACCGCGGGCGCGCCTCGGACGCTGCAAGCAGCGTCCGCGGCGCGCCACAAAACACCGGCGCGTCGCTAGTGCGTGCTGAACATGGCACGCGCTAGTGCTGCGCGTTCCCATTGCTGTGAATGGGCGCGCTAACGGACGCGTTGCACGGCGTTAATTTCGCCGTGCAACGCTGTCCATTAGCGCGTTCCCATTAACGCAATGGGAACCTAGCCTTATAATAAAGTGCCAGGATAGGACACTATTACAAGAACAGTGAACACATGTGCATCGGGGCCCATGAAACTCTAGTTACGCCACCGGCAGGAAACCTAAGCAATGATCAGGACACGATGAAATTTAAAATACCTCTGTCCTTGGGAAGGAAGAGCATCTTTTATAGCAAGTATATACCATGACATGCCAATCTCAACCTTTCCTATCTCCAGAATTTTGGGAAGTCCAAGCATGGGGGTCCTACTCTTCAATCTTTCTTTCTTCCTTTTATAAAACAAACTACAAGTATAGTGCCCTTATTACACTCATGCCTTAAAACTACTGAACTACAAGTTCCAGACTGTTGCCCCTGTCCCTGCAGTTCAGTCTCAGTCCAGAACCCATCAAATAGAGAATTACAGCTCCACAATGGTACTATTAAAGCCTCATTAATTTCTACGGAACGGTATCTGCTATTGCAATGGCCTCTCATCCGTCCGCCGCTGCCTTTATATATCTCGGTAATACCAGTGACTGCCTTTATTCAGCGAAGATATAACGAATAACCCCCCTTCACCCACCTCTAAATTGTTTCATCATAACCCATTTCGACTATCAGTTGATAATAAAGCTCCAAGAAGGGAACCCAGCTGCTAGTGCGGAATTGTAATACACTTTTTTCCCTGCTGGAATCCTGAACTTTGTAAGAGACAGCTCAGATTGTGGATCAATAGTAATTTTTAGATAAAATCTAAGACATCCCACGGAATGAGGATACTGGTAGGTATGGAGCTTGGTGTCTCCACTTTCAATCAGACCTCAGAGCTGGGGACAAGCCAGAACCCTCTACTTCTCTCAGCTGACTATCTTTGGTTTGGGTTAGGTTGCAGTTTTAGCAATTGCTTTTAACAAATACTTTACGCAGGTGTAAGGAAAATAACAGAAAATGGATATTCTGTATCTGCACTGAAGCAGCTGAATGCACCATCCGGTCCTGCCTGGAGAAGCCGATGGACAAGGCAGAATCTCAACCTTGTAGAGCAAAGGTGAGAAGTGAAATGTCAACTACCGTACAGTGTAACACTCAAGTATACTACGTCTTCCAAATATAGGAGGTAGCAGCAGGTATATTAGGCTACGTTCACATTAGCGTTACGCTAATGTGCGTCGCTGTTGCGTCGGCGACGCAGCGGCGACGCGCCCCTATGTTTAACATAGGGGACGCGTGCGTTTTTTTGTTAGCGTTTTTCGAAAACTAGCGTCGGACGCACGAAAATGCAGCAAGTTGCATTTTTCGTGCGTCCGATTTTCGTCAAAAAACGACGCACGCGTCGCAAAACGCAGCGTTTTTGCGCGCGTTTTTGGTGCATCGCGCGTTGCGTCGCCGTTGCGTCGCCGACGCACCGGCGCGCAACGCTAATGTGAACGTAGCCTTACTGGATTTATCTTACAGGACTGTATCTATCATTGTTCATGTATCTGTATCGTTGGCAGATCTATCGTAAAATGTTATTATCAGGGACAATAGTCTGATTAATCAAATGTTATGTGTCATTTAATGAAGACATAGGGAAAGGTGAATGTGTCATTCACAAATGACCTATTATTAGGTTTTTGTGTTAAATGTGTTTTTTTGTACTTTTTGGCAATGTTTTTTGTTTCTATATCACAATCTTCATTAAACACTAAAAATAGAAATGTTTTAATTTTAACATTGACCACTAAGGCTTTGTTTTAAACTCTAAATTCCTATAGTTTCAGGAAACAACACTTACATTTGCAGCAATAAACAGACTCTGACCTTATCTTTTGCATCGAAGCATCTAATAAGCGTGTGCAAAGGTTATTGTGAATAGAGCTGTGTATAGACGTGTTACCTGGAATTGTAATCCTGCCTCTGCTGATAAGGAGCCAGCTGTAAACGCTTCCTAAAAAGACAGGAAGTATGAGTAAAAGGCAGTGGCGTTTGTAGGGGGGGGGGGGCAGCCGGGGCATGTGCCCTGGGAGCAGCTGGCAGGGGGGCGCAGTCGGGCTGCCTAATGCGGTGGTCTGCAGTGTCTCCCCCGGTGGCTGCTTTCTGCTGCCCCCGTACTGGGAGTCAGCTGTTCTCTGTGCCAACTTTCAAGCAGACAGCGGCACAGAGAAGCTGCAGCGCGCCGGCTCCCAATATTCAATTGTACTGCATCTGAGATGTGCGTACAATTGAAGCTCTGACTGCCGGGTCAGAGCGACACCAGCAGCGTGATCAGGTCATGTGATAATGCTGCTGACGTCACTCGCCCGCGCTGCAGAGCAGAGTCAGAGACGCAGATCGGTGGTAAGTGCTCCAGTGGAGCTGAACACACCGAAGGTGCAGGGGAAGAGTTAATGTGAGTGGGAATGGGGGGGAATTAATGTGAGTGGGGATGGGGGATATATTGTGGGGGGGATTTAATGTGAGTGGGGATCGGGGGATTTATTGTGGGGGGGATTTAATGTGAGTGGGGATGAGGGGATTTATTATTGGATGGGGGAGATTTAATATGATTGGAGATGGGGGATTTATTGTGGGGAAGGGATTTAATGCGAGTGGAGATGAAGGGATTTATTGTGTGTGGGGAGAATTGGAGTGGAGATGGGGGATTGAATGTGTGTGGAGGTAGATTTGTCATGGGGATAGGGGTGTTTAATGTGTGGGGGAGATTTGAGGACACAAAATGAAGAGCAAAGGGGGACATGGGGGGCATGTATGAGGAAACAGTACAGGGAAGTGAGGGGCATGTATGAGGAAACAATACAGGGGAATGGGGGCATGTATGAGGAAACAGTCCCGTGGAATGGGGGGCATATACGGGGGGATGGGTGCAGCCAGTATGGGGAGCAAACGGGGGAATGTATGCAGACAGAGTATGAGTAGCAATGTGAAAAATGTATGTGGACAGAGTACGGAGAGTGAGGGTGTTGGGATGTGTGCATGCGTAGCATGAGGGGACAGTGTAAGGGCACAGCCAGGAGGGGACAGTATACCAAGGAGGGGGTGTGTGATAAGAGCGTACAATATAAATACTGGGCCCTATAGGGGGACACAGTATGAGAGGACAGTGTGAAAATGGGGGTCAGTATGGAAAGGAGAGGTCAGTGTGAAGAGCATGTACCATAAGAGGGACAGTGTGGGGGTCATATTTTATGCAGACAATATAGTGAGGGGCAATTTTTTATTCGGGAGCATTATAATGACACTTCTATCTTTAAGGGCATCATGTGGAGATTTTCTGCAAAAGAGTGGAGAAGATGGAAGTCTGCAGAGACGGCTGTGGATGAGAAAATTCATCATGGGGTCTGGACAAGATGAAGAAAAGGAGAACGACTCCAGAGGTGACGTCATCTATAAGGTACCTGGATGTAAATGTTATTTGTGATACTAACTCTCACGTTTTTATTTATGTTAGGAGCATTAAAGGGAACATCCAGGTTTGTGGTAAGTCTGCAGTCATTCTTTGTGACTGCAGACGTCTGAGTTCTCCCAGTGCGCACTACACACTGTCAGGATTCTCTCGTGCTGGCGATTTACATACATGCAGTCATGTGCTGACTAGACGTGTGGCCTCACTCAATGAAAAGGAACTGAGTGAGGCCAGGCATGTCTAGTCGGAATGTAGCCAGAAGTATACAAATCGCATAATTGTGCTGACATGACTGTCCACCGGCAAGGGAGAATCCTAAAAGTGTGCAGTGCATTAGTTGTGAGAATTCAGAAGCCTGCAATGTTAGGATACAGCTCTGCAGGTTCCAGTAGTCATCACTAGTGTTGAGCATTCCGATACCGCAAGTATCGGGTATCGGCCGATACTTGCGGTATCGGAATTCCGATACCGAGATCCGATATTTTTGTGATATCGGGTATCGGTATCGGAAGTGTAAAATAAAGAATTAAAATAAAAAATATTGTTATATTCACCTCTCCGGCGGCCCCTGGACATCAGCGGGAGGATCCGGCGTCCGGCACGGCTTCTTTCTTCAAAATGCGCGCCTTTAGGACCTGTGGTATGACGTCCCGGCTTCTGATTGGTCGCGTGCCGCCCATGTGACCGCCACGCGACCAATCAGAAGCCGCGACGTCATTCCTCAGCTAAAGTCCTAGAATGAGCGCCTTCTAGGACCTGAGGAATGACGTCGCGGCTTCTGATTGGTCGCGTGGCGGTCACATGGGCGGCACGCGACCAATCAGAAGTCGGGACGTCATTCCACAGGTCCTAAAGGCGCGCATTTTGAAGAAAGAAGCCGTGCCGGACGCCGGATCCTCCCGCTGATGTCCAGGGGCCGCCGGAGAGGTGAATATAACAATATTTTTTATTTTAATTCTTTATTTTACACTTTAATATGGATCCCAGGGCCTGAAGGAGAGTTTTCTCTCCTTCAGACCCTGGGATCCATGAGGATACATTCCGATACTTGATGTCCCATTGACTTGTATTGGTATCGGATATCGGTATCGGCGATATCCGATATTTTTCGGGTATCGGCCGATACTATCCGATACCGATACTTTCAAGTATCGGACGGTATCGCTCAACACTAGTCATCACATGGACACTTCACTCATATGCGATTTTCATATTAGTGGTCCTGTGACAACTAGCTTCTCTTCTGCTTCTCTCAGTTTTTCACTGAACATTGAGAGCATTGGGGAGAGGAGCTCCTGGGTACATGACTAAGTGCAAATCGCATATGTTCTGGGGGTGGGGGGTGCCAAATGAATTCTTGCCCTGGGTGCCAGAAACCCTAGATATGCCTCTGGTCAAAGGTGAGTATTAGGAAGTCTAAGGTGAATATCTGGAAGTATGAGTCTAAGGTGAGTGTCTGGAAGTATGAGTCTAAGGTGATAATCAGGAAATATGAGTCTAAGGTGCGTATCAGGAAGTATGAGCCTAATGTGAGTATCAAAAAATATGAGTCTAAGGTGAGTATCAGGAAGTATGAGCCTAAGGTGAGTATCAGGAAATATGAGTCTAAGGTGAGTATCAGGAAGTATGAGCCTAAGGTGAGTATCAGGAAATATGAGTCTAAGGTGAGTATCAGGAAATATGAGTCTAAGGTGAGTATCAGGAAATATGAGTCTAAGGTGAGTATCAGGAAATATGAGTGTAAGGTGAGTATCAGGAAGTATGAGCCTAAGGTGAGTATCAGGAAGTATGAGTCTAAGGTGAGTATCAGGAAGTATGACCCCAAGGTGAGTATCAGGAAATATGAGTCTAAGGTGAGTATCAGGAAGCATGAGTCTAAGGTGATAATCAGGAAGTATGTCCCTAAGGTGAGTATCAGGAAATATGAGTCTAAGGTGAGTATCAGGAAATATGAGCCTAAGGTGAGTATCAGGAAGTATGAGTCAAAGGTGAGTATCAGGAAGTATGAGTCTAAGGTGAGTATCATCAAGTATGAGTCTAAGGTGAGTATCAGGAAGTATGAGTATAAGGTGAGTATCAGGATATATGAGTCTAAGGGGAGTATCAGGAAATATGAGCCTAAGGTGAGTATCAGGAAATATGAGTCTAAGGTGAGTATCAGGAAGTATGAGCCTAAGGTAAGTATCAGGAAATATGAGTCTAAGGTGAGCATCAGGAAATATGAGTCTAAGGTGAGTATCAGGAAGTATGAGCCTAAGGTGAGTATCAGGAAATATGAGTCTAAGGTGAGTATCAGGAAGTATGAGCCTAAGGTGAGTATCAGGAAATATGAGTCTAAGGTGAGTATCAGGAAGTATGAGCCTAAGGTGAGTATCAGGAAATATGAGTCTAAGGTGAGTATCAGGAAATATGAGTCTAAGGTGAGTATTAGGAAATATGAGCCTAAGGTGAGTATCTGGAAGTATGAGTCTAAGGTGAGTATCAGGAAGTATGAGTCTAAGGTGAGTATCAGGAAGTATGAGTCTAAGGTGAGTATCAGCAAGTATGAGGTTAAGGTGAGTATCTGGAAGTATGAGTCTAAGGTGATTATCAGGAAGTATGAGTCTAACATGAGTATCTGGAAGTAGGAGTCTAAGGTTTGTGATAAGTCTGCAGTCATTCTTTGTGATTGCAGACGTCTGAGTTCTCACAGTGCACACTGCACACTGTCAGGATTCTCTCGTGCTGGCGATTTACATACATGCAGTCATGTGCTGACTAGACATGTGTGGCCTCACTCAATGAAAAGGAACTGAGCGAGGCCGGGCATGTCTAGTCGGAATGTGGCCAGAAGTATACAAATCGCATGCTTGTGCTGACATGACTGTCCACCGGCAAGGGAGAATCCTAAAAGTGTGCAGTGCATTAGTTGTGAGAATTCAGAAGCCTGCAATGTTAGGATTCAGCTCTGCAGGTTCCAGTAGTCATCAGCATCAGGAAGTATGAGTCTAAGGTGATGATGTTGAAGTATGAGTCTAAGGTGAGTATCTGGAAGTATGAGTCTAAGGTGAGTATCAGGAAGTATGAGTCTAAGGTGAGTATCTGGAAGTATGAGTCTAAGGTGAGTATCAGGAAGAAAGAGCCTAAGGTGAGTATCAGGAAGCATGAGTCTAAGGTGAGTATCAGGAAGTATGAGTCTAAGGTGAGTATCAGGAAGTATGAGTCTAAGGTGAGTATCAGGAAGTATGAGTCTAAGGGCTCGTTTCCATTTGCGAGAAACACGTCCGTGTCTCGCATGTGAAAACCAAGCTCTGGTGCCGGCACTTGGGAGCGGAGCGTGCAGCTCCATGTGTTGCTATGCGGCTGTGGATCGCCCCCATGTAAGGGCAATGGGGTACTCGGTACTGGGTCCTTCAGTTTCCTCGGCGAGGATGTCATGGTGGCCCGACCCTGCCCAATAAAAGGCAGAGTTTGTAGATAACGGTAGTGTTCGTGACGCCATCTGTGGTATTCGGTCAGGGTGACCGACGCTGCTTAGGGGTCCGCTGGGGTGATGGAATGACAGCTAGATGGTATACCTTCCCACAGGTAAAGTATTTCCCCAGGGCTTTCCAGAAGTGTAGATGGTGATGGTGAATGATGTAAAGCGCGGCAAATAACGAGGACACAATGGGTGCAGTCTCTTTACCTTTACTGAAGGCTTCAGCATCCACAATCCAGAGTGCCGGATGACAGGGTAGCAGGGTCCGGCCAGTCTGATGGCAATTCCAGAGTCCCCTTATCCAGGTGGAAATCAGTAGCCTTCCCCTTGCGCACAGTAACATAGCAGGTCCCTACTTGCATTAGCTACCATAAGGTCCTCACTGTTGTTACTTCTGTCTCTCTCTGTCCCCCAGATGGATAGGACAAACCTGTATGATGGTGGTGGCCTGAGGCTATTTTATAGGGACCCTAGAGACGCCCCTCCTCCGCGATTGCCACCGTGTCTGCTTAGGTGTTTAGGTCGGACAGCCAACTTGGAACCGACTGCCCTGCCTGTCTCTGAAGTAAAGCGTAGAGTCTGTTACTCCCTCGGTATTCCGGCCACCGGATTTGCGCTTCAGATGGAGGCAGCCTGCTTCTAGCTGGTCTCCCACTGATGTTTCACTCCTGTTGCTATGACTTCTGTGCTCACTCACTACAGCACACTTCCTTTCGTGTCCTTTCCTAGGATGCTGCCGCATGGGTTGCAGGCGCAGCTCCGTGTCCTTCTTTCCCACTGATGTTCTTCCCTTTTCCCTCTGTCTGCCTGACAAGAACTCCCTGGGCCGAGCCCAGTCTGCTTCTCTCCTTCTCCTTCTGGCTCTCCCTCCAACTGCCTAACTTCCTAACCAACCCACCAGTTTTACCCTATGTGAGGAGTGGCCTAGTAGATAGAACCCTTAGCTCCCCCTGGTGGACTGGCGTGTGAAGTGTGTGTGTGGCTGTGATACCTGGCAGGGTGAACTCCTTTGGTGCCATCAGACGTAACATCGCTCCTCCTGGTGGAAGAATGACATTACTGCAACTACCTGGACTCTGGGGCGCTGCAGCGGCATGCTCCGCTCTGGAGTGCCGGCGCCAGAGCTTGGTTTTCACATGCGAGACACAGACGTGTTTCTCGCAAATGGAAATGAGCCCTAAGGTGAGTATCAGGAAATATGAGTCTAAAAAATCCCAGTAGCCATTGTGAAAACTGCAAGGTTACTAATTTGCTATTTAATAAAGATTGTGATAGGAAAAAAAGTTGATAAAATAAAGAAAATGTATATATACAGTATATATGTAACTCAAAACCTGATCATTTTCTGACGACACATTCACTTTACGACCCCACTGCAAATTAGATGGCTGTTGGTGAATGATCTTTCAGCCGACAGCTTTCTCTCCCAACTGTCACATGCACAGCAATGGTTGGATTGGCCACGCACTCTTTTGTTCCCTATCAAGGTAGAGAGCAGGTTGGAGGTGGCGTTCAATGCGCTGCTGATAACAGCTCGGTAACCGGATAAAATCAAAAGAGTTTTAATGTATAGGTTTACAGGTCAACGCGTTTCAAGGTCCCACACGACCTCTTCATCAGGACAAAGACACACCCCTTCTGAGGAAGACCTAATATCAAAACGCGTGTCAAGGGGTACACTGGACGTGACCACACACAGGGTATCTATATTGGCTCCTGACTTTTGCGCTATTTATTGTATACTGCTGTAATTAGCTACCTTGAGATATGGTGTGCACAATGTTGTCTCCTATTGCCCCTGAAAGCTGTATATTTTACATTACTTCATTATATTATTTTTATATACTTCATGCCCCCTGGAGAAATCGGAGACAATCAGAATAATATTATGCAGGGGTAGATATACCCCTAGTTGTGTTTGACTGTCTATTATCCTCGTGCATACTGTAACCATTTTGCACTATGCTCTTTATTTTGCATGTATTGATCTTCTCTACCTCTGTCTTTTACTTCAAGATGGGCTGTAAAAACTATTCTTGTATGTGTTATACTCTGTGTCTTTACAGTTAGGGCACGGGTTTAGTACTCTTCATGCCCAGTGGTTGCTTATTTTCCATCACCTGTATGGTCAGCTTGCATTTCCATTCATTTTACTATTGTTCTTAAGACTATGTGAATTAATAAAATTATCTATTTGTTTTGAAAATTTGTGTTGGAGGACTTTGTCTGTTCTATACATTTTTGGGGGGTTGCATACGGTCCTACGTATGCATTTTAGGGCTATTCATTTGTACTCTGCATTCTACTTTGCCTGGGTCCATTTGCGACCGGTGTCCTGCGGCAGCCGTATTACGCTATGTTGTTATATTGCAACTTCTCCAGGTGAGTGACCTCACTTTTCTAATTTTCCATTACCATCGGATACGACCCTATTGCGCTCTTCTGTCTCCTAGTTATCTTTCCTCCTATGTTCCCTAGGACAGATCCGCTGGCACAAACCTCTGGCAGCGGCTTATTTAATAAATAAAAGTATAATTGGTTAGAAATCAAATGTGCTGATCATTTTCTCCTCCGACATCATCTGTCGGAGTAGAGTCGGGAGGTCCTCACACACTTTAGACTGTCGGCCGATCCTGCCGATATCGCTGTTTCGCGGAGGTTCATCTAATGTGTATGGGAGCATTTAGACTAGACAATGTTAAAATTCACCAAAATTAACACAGCGTCTCAGGCTGGATGATGAATTTGGTGCAGCTTTAGATTGTCTAATCTAAGTTAACATTTAAGATTTAACGATGCACAAGACAGGTCAATTTCCGCACAGAAATGATCTGCAATGTGTAGATGAGATTTTGTGAAATCTTGTATCCTTAGTTTAGCACAGTTTTAGACTGTTGATTTTCTAAAATCCAAGAGGAAAATACACACCAAATATGCAATTTGGAAACTTAGCCCAATAGTTTGCCCACCCTTTGCAGATTTGCTACAGATTTTGTAGATGAAAGTTCTGCAACTGTCCCATTCATAACAACCCCATTCAGATGAATGAAATTGATTTAACAAATGTCTGCAACAAAATCTACTGGGCGTGAATTCTTCCTAAAAAATGTCTAAAAACCTTTATTAGAGTAGGTTTACACGAGCGTATAAAAAATCGTTCAGAGTTTCATCCTGAAAAATGGGACGATTTTTTTTCTCACTTGTCATCCGTGCACAATCCATTGTTCACAGCGGCAGCTATTAGTAATTTACAAGACCACGTCCAGTTTCCTGTGTTACAGAATTGTAAAGTATCTCTGAAAAATGGATGTTATAGTGCTGCTCCATTTTCTTTCCACGGACAGCACTCGGACTGAAAATAAAGACTGTGTGATCGAGCCCTTGGGGTGAATTCCCACATTGCAGATTTATTTTTGCAGAAAATTCTATAACTCGGTTATTCAGTTCCATTCATATAAAAAGTGTTATTTAAGATAAATTTCAAAATTTTAGAACTGTCTGCTAGAAAATTTGCGATAAATACGCAACGTTCCCTAAATGTTGTACGTGGCATGCGTCCAAAATTCTGGTGCATTTGATTTGCTTAATCTCTCCCACAAATGTTTGGATTTTTAGAATAACAACTGCAGGAAAAATATTTTTAGGAAAAATATCCATAAGGTAGAGATAAAGGAAGAAAGGAAGGAGAAGAGATAATGAAAATAAATATAGGCAGGCAGAAAGATGATAGATTGATAAATAGAGAAAAAGAAGTAACCGCAGCACTGATACAATATAGTAGTAATTGGCGCACGGCCATCAGTCGCCAGTAAAACAACTCATATAATAGGGGAACCAAAAAATAGGCGGCAGACCAAGGTCCAAATGAAAAAAAAACTGTGATTTATTTGCACATTTGCAGAGTGGTAACATGTTGGCTTATTAGTAGTTGAGCCCTTAACAGAGAGGAAGGGAGGAAGGAAGAAAAATAAGAAAATGGAAGGAAGAAAAAGAAAATAAGAAAAAGGAAGGAAGGAAGGATGGAACGCAGGAAAACAAAATAAGAAAATGGAAGGAAGGAAGGAAGGAAGGAAGGAAGGAAGGAAGGAAGAAAAAGAAAATAAGAAAAAGGAAGAAAGGAAGGATAGAACAAAGGAAAACAAAATAAGAAAACGGAAGGAAGGAAAGAAGGAAGGAAGGAAGGAAGGAAGGAAGGAAGAAAAAGAAAATAAGAAAAAGGAAGGAAGGATGGAACAAAGGAAAACAAAATAAGAAAATGGAAGGAAGGAAGGAAGGAAGGAAGAGAAAGAAAATAAGAAAAAGAAAGGAAGGAAGTAAGGAATGATGGAACGAAGGAAAAGAAAATAAGAAAATGGAAGGAAGGAAAAGGAAGGAAGGAAGAAAAAAAATAAAAAGATGGAAGGCAGGAAGGAAGGAAAGAGAAGGAAGTAAAAAATAAATTAAGAAAATGGAAGGAAGGAAGTAAGAAAGGATGGAACGAAGGAAAAGAAAATAAGAAAATGAAAGGAAAGAAAAGGAAGGAAGGAACAAAAAAATAAAAAGATGGAAGGCAGGAAGGAAAGGGAAGGAAATAAAAAAGAAAATAAGAAAATGGAAGGAAGAAGGAAGGAAGGACGGAAGGAAGGAAAAAAAGAAAATGGAAGGAAGGAAGGAAGAAAAGAATGAAAAGGAATTAAGGAAAGAAGAAAATAAGAAAATGGAAGGAAGGAAGGGAAAAAAGAAAATAAGAAAATGGAAGAAAGGAAAGAAATAAATGAAGGAAGAAAATAACAAAATGAAAAGGCAGACAGATTTTTCAGGTGAATTGGCCAAGGCTATAAATATAAAGGCTATTACATTAGGCTTAATTTTATTAATCTAAAATAGAAACTAAGCAAAGTGAGATCCCATTAGTCCGCAGAGTCAGCAGATGATTACACTCGACCATCACTAGTTGCAATGGATTGAGACTCAATCTTTATTATCCTTATTTACATTTTTTTCTTTTTTTTTCTTTTGTATCTGGTTGTTACAAAACCTGACACTTTATTTAGACTACAGAAAAAAGCTTTATGTTAAGTTAATTTCTTTTATCTTTAACTTGTAAAACATAATAAACATTTAAATTTGAACTACAGAAAATGTGTCAGACTGTGATTCCTGGTAAAATGGTTGCAGCCTTGATTTCCCTCTTTGCACGGTGTAAGCAGGGGTCACCCGGGATATACACTGCATCTTTTTCCAGTTGAGTTTTCATAGCTTGAAGCTTTTAGGATTTTTATTGAATACAAACTGTCCATTTATGATCTGTGGCCTTTTTTTAAGAAAAAGAAAATAATCCATTACCCATGTTTTCCACTCGAGGCTAAGGCCCTTGTGTGGTCATAGAATGAGATTGGTCAGGATTAGAGGACAGGTCAAGATGGCTTACACTTGAGTCAGAGACTATTTAGTCGAGAATAACGGGGCAATGAGAGTCGGGGCTGAGAGGCCGGGATACAGCTCCAGAGACAAAGGGCACATTGGATGGAGACTTTATTGCAGTTAAGTCCAAGTTGAGTTCCCGATCTTACACGCACACACTTTAGGCATCATGCAGATGTCCGTTTTTCATGTAAGCCTTCTATCTGTGCCATTTATGGACAGAACACGCACCTTTCGTAATCTACACAGCTGTTCACACTTCCATGTCTTTTTGTAAACTGTATCTGCAAATAAATCATGGAGACACATCAGTTTTTGATCTGAGTGCTAGCTTAAAATGACCCATATAAATGTAAGGGACCGTGGCAATGGGTCCGCACCCATGTCCTGCTGCTGCGATCTCCAGTAATCAGTGTAAGGTTAGGTGCACATTTATACTTCTGCAGACATATGACGTATGCATAGGACACAGTGGAGTAACTAGAATCCGATGGGCCCCTGTGCATCAAAGTATATAAAGTGTATGTATATATATATATATACATATATATATATATATATATATATATATATATGTCTTCATTCCTGGTATATCTGTCCCCTATGCTGCCTGGACCTCATCTGGGTATATATGTCCCTTATTCTGGGCCCATCCAGGTATATATATCCAGCATCCTGGTATATATCCCGCAACCTGGTATTTTAGTCTATGGATGCACTGCCATAAATAGTGAGAAAAATAACTACTTGATACACTGCCGATTTAGCAAGTTTTCCCACCTACAAAAAATGGAGAGGTCTGTAATTTTTATTGTACGTACACTTAAACCGTGAGAGACTGAATCTGCAATAAAAATCTAAAAAAATCACATTGTATAATTTTTACGTAATTAATTAGCATTTTATTGCATGAAATAAGTATTTGATACAACAGAAAAACAGAACTTAATATTTGTTACAGAAACTGCTTGCAATTACAGAGGTCAGAGGTTTCTTGTAGTTCTTGACCACAGGGATTTTGGCCCACTCCTCCATACAGATCTCCAGATCTTTCAGGTTTCTGGCGCTGGGCAACATTAAATTTCAGCTCCCTCCAAGGATTTCCTATTGGGTTCGGGTCTGGAGACTGGCTAGGCCACTTCAGGACCTTGAAACGCTTCTTACGGAGCCACTCCTTAGTTGCTCTGGCTGTGTGTTTCGGGTCACTGTCATGCTGGAAGACGCAGCCACGACCCATCTTCAATGCTCTTACTGAGGGAAGGAATCTCACAATACATGACTCCATCTATCCTCCTTTCGATACGGTGCAGTCATCCTGTCCCTTTTGCAGAAAAGCACCCCCAAAATATGTTTCCCCCAAAATGCTTCACAATTGGGATGGTGTTCTTGGGTTTATACTCTTCCTTCTTCCCCCAAAGGAAGCAGTTGACACCAAACAGTTCTATTTTGGTCTAATCAGACCACATGACCTTCTCCCATGCCTCCTGGATAATCCAGGTGGCCATTGGCAAACTTCAAACGGACCTGGGCATGTGCTGGGGTGAGCAGGGGGACCTTCCGTGCCTTGCAGGATGTTAATCCATGACTGCGCCAACAGTTGTTGCCTTCTCACCAAGCTGCTTGCCTATTGTCCTGTATCCCATCTCAGTCTTGTGCAGGTCTACAATTCTGTCCCTGGTGCCATTAGGGAGCTCTTTGGTCTTGGCCATGGTGGAGAGGTTGGAGTGTTATTGAGTGTGTGGACAGATGTCCTTTATAAAGGTAATAAGTTCAAACAGGTGCAATTAATACAGGCAATGAGTGCAGAGTAGGAGGAAAACTAACAGGTCTGTGAGAGACAGTATTCTCTACCTACGATAAAAATGACAAACCTCTCCATTCTTGGTAGGAGGGAAAACTTGCAAAATTGACAGAGTATCAAAAACTTATTTTCCCCACTGTACATCTGAAAGAAGTTTTTTGCAAGTCAGGTGAATACATCCAGTGGAATACACTGTATAAGTGTGAAACAAGCCTTAGGCAGGGTTCACATTGCCTTTCAGCCTACAATCAGTGGCTCCATTGGGGCTTCTGTCTGAAACCTTGAAAAACAGGATCTGGGTGTTTGCGCTGACCGGGGCCATTGACTGTAATAATGCAGATGTAGTCATTGTGTGCTCTACAGGACATCATTTTTGTCTGTATCACCTATTTGATATTGACAATCGACTAATTCTATAAGCCTGCCTCAAATAGGCAGATACTGCTGAAAATAATACCCATCAGAGCACACAGTGACTTTGTCTGCATTCTTATAGTCAACTAGGTGTTTCCAGCCAGCTAACGCTCGGCACGCTCATTGCTATCTAATTAACGCTGCTGGTGATTAAACTAAAGTAAATAATAACAACATTCAATAGCGCTTACGGAGGTGGTAAATTAACGTGTGGTAATGTGTGGGGACGGAGCCTCGTGTGGTAATGTGTGGGGACAGAGCCTCATGTGGTAATGTGTGAGGACGGAGCCTCGTGTGGTAATGTGGGGGGACGGAGCCTCGTGTGGTAATGTGGGGGGACGGAGCCTCGTGTGGTAATGTGTGGGGATGGAGCCTCATGTGGTAATGTGGGGGGACGGAGCCTCGTGTGGTAATGTGTGGGGACGGAGCCTCGTGTGGTGATGTGTGAGGACGGAGCCTTGTGTGGTAATGTGTGGGGATGGAGCCTCGTGTGGTAATGTGTGGGGATGGAGCCTCATGTGGTAATGTGTGAGGACGGAGCCTCGTGTGGTAATGTGTGGGGACGGAGCCTCGTGTGGTAATATGTGAGGATGGAGCCTCATGTGGTAATGTGTGGGGACGGAGCCTCGTGTGGTAATGTGTGGGGATGGAGCCTCGTGTGGTAATGTGTGGGGACAGAGCCTCGTGTGGTAATGTGTGAGGACGGAGCCTCGTGTGGTAATGTGTGAGGACGGAGCCTCATGTGGTAATGTGTGGGGATGGAGCCTCATGTGGTAATGTGTGAGGACGGAGCCTCATGTGGTAATGTGTGGGGATGGAGCCACGTGTGGTAATGTGTGAGGACGGAGCCTCGTGTGGTAATGTGTGGGGATGGAGCCTCGTGTGGTAATATGTGGGGACAGAGCCTCGTGTGGTAATGTGTGAGGACGGAGCCTCGTGTGGTAAAGTGTGAGGATGGAGCCTCATGTGGTAATGTGTGGGGATGGAGCCTCATGTGGTAATGTGTGAGGACGGAGCCTCATGTGGTAATGTGTGGGGATGGAGCCACGTGTGGTAATGTGTGAGGATGGAGCCTCGTGTGGTAATGTGTGGGGATGGAGCCTCGTGTGGTAATATGTGGGGATGGAGCCTCGTGTGGTAATGTGTGAGGACGGAGCCTCGTGTGGTAATGTGTGAGGACAGAGCCTCATGTGGTAATGTGTGGGGACGGAGCCTTGTGTGGTAATGTGGGGGGACAGAGCCTCGTGTGGTATTGTGTGGGGCGGAGCCCCGTGTGGTAATGTGGGGGGACGAAGCCTCGTGTGGTAATGTGTGGGGACGGAGCCTTGTGTGGTAATATGTGGGGCAGAGCCTCGTGTGGTAATGTGGGGGGACGGAGCCTCATGTGGTAATGTGTGGGGACGGAGCCTTGTGTGGTAATGTGTGGGGATGGAGCCTCGTGTGGTAATATGTGGGGACAGAGCCTCGTGTGGTAATGTGTGAGGACGGAGCCTCGTGTGGTAATGTGTGAGGATGGAGCCTCATGTGGTAATGTGTGGGGATGGAGCCTCATGTGGTAATGTGTGAGGACGGAGCCTCATGTGGTAATATGTGGGGATGGAGCCACGTGTGGTAATGTGTGAGGACGGAGCCTCGTGTGGTAATGTGTGGGGATGGAGCCTCGTGTGGTAATATGTGGGGATGGAGCCTCGTGTGGTAATGTGTGAGGACGGAGCCTCGTGTGGTAATGTGTGAGGACAGAGCCTCATGTGGTAATGTGTGGGGACGGAGCCTTGTGTGGTAATGTGCGGGGACAGAGCCTCGTGTGGTATTGTGTGGGGCGGAGCCCCGTGTGGTAATGTGGGGGGACGAAGCCTCGTGTGGTAATGTGTGGGGACGGAGCCTTGTGTGGTAATATGTGGGGCAGAGCCTCGTGTGGTAATGTGGGGGGACGGAGCCTCATGTGGTAATGTGTGGGGACGGAGCCTTGTGTGGTAATGTGGTGGGGGCGGGATTATGTGTGGTGATGTGGTGGGGGGGCAGGATTATGTGTGGTGACATGGTGCGGATTTTGTGTGGTAATGGGGTGGGGGTCAGGATTGTGTGTGGTGATGTGGTGGGGGCAGAGCTACTGTGCAGGGGGCGGGATTAGCGAGTAATCACGATGTCTCTTATATATATAGATGACCCACACAGAGAAAATAACCAAATCCTGTTTCCCAAAGTTTTTAGACATACGCCCTGACGGAGCCCCGGACCATAGGTTAAAATGCAATATGAGCGCAACCTTAGTGTGTGAGTAAAATTAGCAGTGATGTTCAAATTCTCTGCAGCGCCACCACTGGTGAAATGATGCATTGCAAACACTTTTGTTAAAAATCTTTAATGGCTAATCAATTAGGAACATAAATTGTGTATTTGAAAATGTGCCTTTATGTAGACAGCAATGGATAAAACACCATTCCGTACAATACCACCAATATTTAGAGGTCATGCATTGGCAATTTGGCTTATGTGTTGTTTTAATTTTGTGAGTAGTCAGTGAACAAAGCGGACATTGGTCAGTAATATGCGGATAGTCAGTGAGTAAAGCGGACATTGGTCAGCAACAGTGAGTAAAGCGGACATTGGTCAGCAATATGCGGATAGTCAGTGAGTAAAGCGGACATTGGTCAGTAATATGCGGACAGTCAGTGAGTAAAGCGGACATTGGTCAGTAATATGCAGATAGTCAGTGAGTAAAGCGGACATTGGTCAGTAATATGCGGACAGTCAGTGAGTAAAGCGGACATTGGTCAGTAATATGCAGATAGTCAGTGAGTAAAGCGGACATTGGTCAGTAATATGTGAATAGTCAGTGAGTAAAGCGGACATTGGTCAGTAATATGTGGATAGTCAGTGAGTAAAGCGGACATTGGTCAGTAATATGCGGACAGTCAGTGAGTAAAGCGGACATTGGTCAGTAATATGCAGATAGTCAGTGAGTAAAGCGGACATTGGTCAGTAATATGTGAATAGTCAGTGAGTAAAGCGGACATTGGTCAGTAATATGCGGATAGTCAGTGAGTAAAGCGGACATTGGTCAGTAATATGCGGATAGTCAGTGAGTAAAGCGGACATTGGTCAGTAATATGCAGATAGTCAGTGAGTAAAGCGGACATTGGTCAGTAATATGTGGATAGTCAGTGAGTAAAGCGGACATTGGTCAGTAATATGTGGATAGTCAGTGAGTAAAGAGGACATTGGTCAGCAATATGTGGATAGTCAGTGAGTAAAGCGGACATTGGTCAGTAATATGCGGATAGTCAGTGAGTAAAGCGGACATTGGTCAGTAATATGTGAATAGTCAGTGAGTAAAGCGGACATTGGTCAGTAATATGTGGATAGTCAGTGAGTAAAGTGGACATTGGTCAGTAATATGTGGATAGTCAGTGAGTAAAGCGGACATTGGTCAGTAATATGCAGATTGTCAGTGAGTAAAGCGGACATTGGTCAGTAATATGTGAATAGTCAGTGAGTAAAGCGGACATTGGTCAGTAATATGCAGATAGTCAGTGAGTAAAGCGGACATTGGTCAGTAATATGCGGATAGTCAGTGAGTAAAGCGGACATTGGTCAGTAATATGTGGATAGTCAGTGAGTAAAGCGGACATTGGTCAGTAATATGCAGATAGTCAGTGAGTAAAGCGGACATTGGTCAGCAATATGTGGATAGTCAGTGAGTAAAGCGGACATTGGTCAGCAATATGTGGATAGTCAGTGAGTAAAGCGGGCATTGGTCAGTAATATGTGGATAGTCAGTGAGTAAAGCGGACATTGGTCAGTAATATGCAGATAGTCAGTGAGTAAAGCGGACATTGGTCAGTAATATGCAGATAGTCAGTGAGTAAAGCGGACATTGGCCAGTAATATGTGGATAGTCAGTGAGTAAAGCAGACATTGGTCAGTAATATGCGGATAGTCAGTGAGTAAAGCAGACATTGGTCAGTAATATGCGGATAGTCAGTGAGTAAAGCGGACATTGGCCAGTAATATGTGGATAGTCAGTGAGTAAAGCAGACATTGGTCAGTAATATGCGGATAGTCAGTGAGTAAAGCAGACATTGGTCAGTAATATGCAGATAGTCAGTGAGTAAAGCAGACATTGGTCAGTAATATGTGGATAGTCAGTGAGTAAAGCAGACATTGGTCAGTAATATGTGGATAGTCAGTGAGTAAAGCGGACATTGGTCAGTAATATGCAGATAGTCAGTGAGTAAAGCGGACATTGGCCAGTAATATGTGGATAGTCAGTGAGTAAAGCGGACATTGGCCAGTAATATGCGGATAGTCAGTGAGTAAAGCGGACATTGGTCAGTAATATGTGGATAGTCAGTGAGTAAAGCGGACATTGGTCAGTAATATGTGGATAGTCAGTGAGTAAAGCAGACATTGGTCAGTAAAATGCAGATAGTCAGTGAGTAAAGCGGACATTGGTCAGTAATATGCGGATAGTCAGTGAGTAAAGCAGACATTGGTCAGTAATATGTGGATAGTCAGTGAGTAAAGCGGACATTGGTCAGTAATATGTGGATAGTCAGTGAGTAAAGCGGACATTGGTCAGTAATATGTGGATAGTCAGTGAGTAAAGCGGACATTGGTCAGTAATATGTGGATAGTCAGTGAGTAAAGCGGACATTGGTCAGTAAAATGCAGATAGTCAGTGAGTAAAGCGGACATTGGTCAGTAATATGCAGATTTCACGAATATAAAAACCTGTTTCTTCTTAAGATCCTATTTCCCGGCACCTATAGAAGCAAAGCCAAGGACCAATATTGGAAATCCAACTCAGTCTGCAAATAATCTATGACATGGTCACAAAGACGCCATTGGAGAGGAGTTTATTAGAAAGGAGCCAATAACACAGATGTCTTGTAACCTTTCCTTTGACATTTCCCACTGAATTACTAATTGTCTTCTACCAGTCAGTAAACACTTCGCTCCATTGTCTGCAATGAACAGAACAGAATGATGGACACAAGACAATCCCCTTACCAGGCGTCTTTACAAGAGACCTCATCAAAAAGTGTTCAACAAGTAACGACGGTTTTCTCCAAGCTGGTCCGAGACAAAAAATGCTACATGCCCGAGTTTGATCTGATATTTGGATCGCTCTCATGAAAGTAAGTCAATGAGTTCTTGGAACACATCAGACTGCACACAGATGACATCGGAGTGCAGTTCGATTTCCACAGACTGACAGAATGAAGAAGATGGACAATTTTCTTTCTCCATCTTCTCGTCTGAGAGAATTGGATCACACTCTGATAACACTATGATCAAACGCTGATCGGCATAATCAGCCCATTCTCTCAGATGGGAGAATACTTTATTTGGTTGTCTGCACCTGCCCTGAAGCTGGCCATACACATGAGATCAATAAGATTGCCTTGCGCAGTTGTGTACTACGGAGGACAGAGAATGAACTTCAATCCAATATTGCGGCCAGCATGCAGCCAGCAGGTAAGGAAAGGGTGAATCAAACACCCGAAAACTCCGCCCATATGACCGAAAACCGGTCACGCCAAATTCAGGTGACAGGTTCCCTTTAAGACAATGATCCTGGCACTTCCACATCTCAGATATGAGAGACCTAAAATAGGCTGAATTCTATGTATTGAGACTCAGGTTTCTCTATCACATTGATGCTTTGCATTATTTAAAGGGGTTGTCTGGTCACAACCGATAAGTCTTCGGTCACTCTGTGTGACTGCAGACTTATGAATCCCCCAGTGCATGCAGGGGATTCGCCAGTTTCAGACCGGAGGGTATGTATGAGTTATACATCCGCCTGGCAAGTGGGGCAAGCCTCACTCCATGCACTTCTATGGAGCGAAGCTGCGCCATTTAGTCAAGCACGCCCACTGGCCGGTTCAATACAAGTGTATGGAGAGCGAGGCTGCGCCCACTCGCCAGGAGTATGCATAACTCATACATGTGTGACATGCAGAAGTACTGCCGACTGCTGTCCTGGGTCTGAAACAGACAAATTTCCGCAACACACAGTGCGTGCCCTGGGGGGATTCATAAGTCTGCAGTTACACAGAGTGACTGCAGACTTATCGGTTTTGACCTGACAACCCCTTTAAAGTAAATAAAAAATTAATCTGATTTGGTTTAATTATTTCAACTTTATTTTGTACTAAAGAAATCATCAACTTCCTTGAGAATACTGTCTGTCAGGAAGAGTATGCTTTATCACAGCTTCAATGAAGAGAAGTAAAAGGAAATCTGTCACCATGTATTTTACCTCCTAAGCTGAGAACAGCAGAGATCCTGATTCCATCTATGTGTCACTTTTCGTCTGCTTGCTGTAGTTTTGCTAATATGACTGTTTTATCAGCAGGAGATTATCACTAAAGGACTGGTAAACTTGCTGCTGTCATATAGTCCTCCATAGTCACGAGCAGAGATGAGCGAACTCGAACTTAAAAGTTTGGGGTTCGCATCAGACATTAGTGTCTGGTGCTTAACTCTGAAAATGAACTTTCCCTGAAAGTCCATTGCAATGTTCTGACTTCCGGATAAGAGAGAGATTTTTTTCCACCAAAGTTCAGGTTCCTATTGTTTTAAATGGGGTTTTGGTACAGTTCTGGTACCCAAAGCGAACTTTGGAATAAAGTTCAGATCTGGTACCAGAATCCCAATTTCCACAGGTCCGCTAATCATAACTCCACTTTGAGCTGTTCCTGTGTTATTCCTCCTAAAAATCTATAGATAAACTTACCCTGTCCATTCAGTGCCATGTAGGATACACCCCTGTAACAAGGGAAATGGTACAAAGTTGTTAATTTGTTTGTAAAACTTCAGGAGGAGTTACTGAGGAATATCACAAAAAATAGGCTCTACCTACCCAGAGGACATCTTCATGTATTTCAATGCAGCTGTCACGCTCGGGTCAGGAGAGCCGCCGGTCAGTCCGTGCACTGCGCTCCGATCTCGGTCCAATTTATACTGCCATCTGGCTGCGTGGTTAAGGTATGTGCACACGACATCTTTTCGACGTGTGTGAATCTTCTAAATTTTTCTGGAGGAAGACGCTTCAGGAGACACTGACATATTTTGCATACCATAGAAGAGAAGCAGGACAAAGGCACAGCTGTATGACCTGGGGTTGATGAAGCCGCACACACACCAGGGATTACGGGTGCCACTTCCAAAGAAAAAGAATCTGTATGTCCATAGAAAAGAAAGCGGATTGACACATACCATCCCGTGCAACAAAATCCTTTATTGTGGCATCATCATACCAACAGCAGGCAGAAAAAACAGTGGAGCAAATACAGACGACAATCGTTTCACGCTTACATTGTGCTTCAACAGGTCACCTGTTTTATCTGCCTGCTGTTGGTATGATGATGCCACAATAAAGCATTTTGTTGCACGGGACGGTATGTGTCAATCCGCTTTCTTTTCTGTGGACTGATAACAAAGCAAAATCTGTGTAATAAATACAATAAATAATCCTATAAATAATCCCAATACAGCAAAAAGGACTAATAAAACGTAACTTTTGATACTCAAAAAGTAACCTAAAAAAAACCCAAATCACCCAAGTGAAAAATAAACCATAACAGGGGCTATGTCTCTACCATATAACGTGATGGTCCATAGAGACTAGTGAGCCCTCTATAGGATAAAACAGAACTCGACTGCAATAACAACAGCCAGAATCCTGATTGCTGAGGCAGTGAATATGACAAAGCTGTGCCACCAATGTTTATATGTGGACGCAGCAAATCTACTGCACTCAGTCACATAAGACCAGAAAAAACAGTCCTAGCATATATTGTAAAAAATACTTGCTGGTGTTTAATAAATATACATATAAATAAATAAGGAACGGTCTCACCAATTCCAAAGCGAGGGCAACGGAGCACCAGATAATCCCCTGTTAGGTAGACATCCAGGATGCGAAGGGATGACAGTCCCTATATCAATCCCTATGGGGCTATAAATAGTCTATTCCCCAAAGCTCCTGCCCTTACAAGGGCAGTCCACAACTACCCCTATACATAAGAAGCCCTGCACTCTCCCTTATAAATTCGTCCCTACGCGTTTCGTCCAAGACAACTCTTCAGGGGACATGCTTGCTTGTAGAGAAGGAGTGCCTAAATATTAAAGTAGAGGGACATAAAGTCCTGCCGCCCTCTATGCTGTCAAGCATTGTCTCAAGCATTGACAGCATAGAGGGCGGCAGGACTTTATGTCCCTCTACTTTAATATTTAGGCACTCCTTCTCTATAAGCAAGCATGTCCCCTGAAGAGTTGTCTTGGACGAAACGCGTAGGGACGAATTTATAAGGGAGAGTGCAGGGCTTCTTATGTATAGGGGTAGTTGTGGACTGCCCTTGTAAGGGCAGGAGCTTTGGGGAATAGACTATTTATAGCCCCATAGGGATTGATATAGGGACTGTCATCCCTTCGCATCCTGGATGTCTACCTAACAGGGGATTATCTGGTGCTCCGTTGCCCTCGCTTTGGAATTGGTGAGACCGTTCCTTATTTATTTATATGTATATTTATTAAACACCAGCAAGTATTTTTTACAATATATGCTAGGACTGTTTTTTCTGGTCTTATGTGACTGAGTGCAGTAGATTTGCTGCGTCCACATATAAACATTGGTGGCACAGCTTTGTCATATTCACTGCCTCAGCAATCAGGATTCTGGCTGTTGTTATTGCAGTCGAGTTCTGTTTTATCCTATAGAGGGCTCACTAGTCTCTATGGACCATCACGTTATATGGTAGAGACATAGCCCCTGTTATGGTTTATTTTTCACTTGGGTGATTTGGGTTTTTTTTAGGTTACTTTTTGAGTATTAAAAGCTACGTTTTATTAGTCCTTTTTGCTGTATTGGGATTTTCTATGGACTGGCATATTTTGTCTTGAAACATCTTTTTTGGCTTTTTTTCAGTCATTTCTTTGGCAGTTTTTGCAACATCTTTGCCGCCGGAATTTTTTTCACTTGTATTGTATAAACTAGTGAGCGGCTTCCAAGATGCCTGAAGAATGGGCTGGTCACTTCTTTTCCCAACTTTGCGTCTTTCAATACATGAAGAGGTGAAAAGTAGCTGAAAAAACTGAACATATGCACAGCAAGTCATTTTTACATATAAATTTGTATGTTCATCCTTTGGAGCATTTACTTAGCACTTTTTCAGGGGGCTCATGGAGCGCAATTGCCTTTAATAGACGTAATGCGCACGTACACTTAGGGCAGTTTCACACATCAGTTTTTTTATATGGGTGCTGTTTATTAGTTCTACAGTACAGATAGATCATGGACCCCAGGAGCGGACACAGTCAGGAGAAGACCCCTGTGCAAGAAAAATATATGGGCTTTTTGCAGTCCAAAAGTTCATCATAATGCACAATTCTACCTGCTTTGGGGTGGTAGCTGCTCCCTGACCTCTTGGGCCTCCGTTGCACCAATGGTATGTCTGCCCAGACAGATACATTACAATCAATGTGCCTTTTCACACGTTCTTTTTTTTTGCAGACCTATTAAAAAAGAAAGGAAACATACCCTACTTTTCTCCATGTTGAGGATGATACTCGTTTGTGTGTCAATGGCGCCATGAAAACAAACTGATAGCGCATAGATATCATTCATTTGCTGTCCACATTTTATTGTAAAGGGAATCTGTCAGTAGGATGATCGCTCCTAACCTGTATATATGGGAATGTAGGTCATAGGAAGCTGAGTAAATTGATATCTTGATATCTGTGATCCAATGTCCTATTCCAGAAAATTCTGGAGCGCCCCCAGACACAGTGCCACAGATTACTCGGTACCGGTCCTCTCTGTCTCAATTCTGGGGTTGTCACGGTGGCTGGACCCGGTCCATGACCCTGCTAAGGGGCATCCAATGAAAGGGCTGATGATAGTTTCTCAAGGGTTCGTGACACCACCTGTGGTGTTCGGTCAGGGCGACCGACGCTGCTTCGGGGTCCGCTGGTTTGATGGAATGGCAGCTAGATGGTATAACTTCCCACAGGTGAAGTGTTTCCCCAGGGCTTCCCAGTAGTGTAGGTGGCGATGGTGTGAGGCGCAGATAATAACGAGGACACAGGGTTGCAGTCTCGTTACCTCTTTACTGAAGGCTTCGGGATCCTCAATCCAGAGCACTGTTAACAGGGCTGTCTGAGACCGGCCGGTCCGATGGGCACATCCAGAGTTCCCTTTGCAGGTGGAAATCAGTGCCTACCAACTAGCGCCTGTATGTTGCAGTCCTTCCCTGCTGAGCATTTGGGATAGTTCTCACAACTGTCGTTTCTATTCTGATGTTCTGCTTCGTCCCCCAGTATGTTATGGCTAGGACGCACCCGTTTGACGGGAAGGCTCGGAGCTATTCTGAGACCCTAGAGACGCCCCTCTCCAGCTTTGCCCCCTATGTCTTCTTAGGTGAAGTATGTTAGACAGCCAACCTATAATCAACTGTCCTGCCTCTGTTTGAAGTAATGCTTGGAGTCAGTTACTTCCTCGGCGTTCTGGCCACGGCTACGTGCCTCAGTAGGATGTTGGCGATCTCGGGGCACGACTCCTACTGGTTCTCCTTTGTGCTTTGATCTCGTTTCTCACTTCTCCACAATATACTTTGCTTCGTGTCCTTTCTTTAGATGCCGCCGCAAGGTAGTGCAGGCGCGGCTCTGTAACGATCTATCCTTGTCGCTAAGTCACTGCCAGGTTCCCACGCCTGACAGGGACCCCTCTGAATCTTCCCCGCAACACCCCCTGCCACAGGATGTTGCCTGGACAAAACTCAGTCAGCTTCTGCTAACTTCCTATCCAACCCCCAGTTTTACCAAAGTGTGAGGAGTGGCCTAATAAATAGAACCTTTTGCTCCCCCTGGTGGCCGGAGTGTGAAGTGTAGTGTGTGACTGTGATACCTGGTCAGGTGAACTCCTTTAGTGCCATCAGACGTACCATCACTACCCCTTAGTGGCAGAGTGACATACTGCAATGACCAGGTCCCTGGGGCTCTGCACTCCCCCCCGGTTAAATCCAGTACTCCCGGACTGGGAAGAAGAACAACAATACATGTTAGCAAAAGACATGCAAACTTTTGAAATGCAAGAAACAAATAAATATAACAATGCTTCCCTTTATAGGAGGTGAGAACACTTGAACGTTACAAACGAAAACAAGTTTAAGTATTTTAAATAACACTTTGACTATAAATAACTTCTGGTACCCTGCTGGGTATTCTACTAAGTGCAAATTCTGAACAATAATTTAACTTCTCCTTTAAGGGCGTATAGGCTGAACCCACTAAAGGCTTACTATAAAATACTATAAGGCAAACTTAACTTTTTCTGTACTTTTTTGTCTTTACAAATGCAGTACCGCCTAGCTCCTTGTCTGGGCCTACTGCCATCTGTTCTTCTGTCAGCGCAACTAACTATCTTTCTATGGTTCTCAGGAGGACTCTCTAACCCCTACGGGCTCATGGTGTTGAAATTCGGCTTCCAACTTTTCCTGTCCTCAATCTCTAGTAACATTATTAACATTTCCTAAATCTCAACATTATTACAATTTAACTTTCTTAAGGCAACATTATACTTAAGTGCAACATGTGAACATTCCCTTTAAGAGGGAACTAAGTCTCTTTGAGGTAGTGCAGATTCTCTCTATCTGCAAGTCCTTTGGAAAGCAAGAACTTCCATGCTGTATTCAGAAACAGTCTCTTCGCAAAGTCTTCTTTCCTTTGTAAAATCAGTAGAGGGCACCTTTAAGAAGGTGCGAACTATTTACAAAACAGTTTGTGAACCATTCACCCACCATGATTCGGCAGTCTTTTAAACAGTGATAACTTTGTGCAAGGAAAAATGTAAAACAATAGGGATCCCGGGTAAACGAAGGGACCCCTTTAAGGATTAACCCTAGACGGGTTTAGCAGCAAAAGAGCGGGGAACAGTTAACTATTTACAGTCATCGGGCTTCCGAGGTTTATTACTGCGATAGCTGACACGACATTAGTCGGAAGTGAACACTCCCTGGCCGGGGAAGGTCTGTATCCAGACTCTCATCTGATGCCGTATTACCGTCGTTGATTTGTCTCTCCGGTGTGGTCAAGTCATTAATGGGTCTGATACGGATATCAACTTTTGTGGCAGATTCAGCAGGAGGCATGACACTCACGGTGATAGTAGCGCTAGGACCCGCTAGTTCCAGGACTAGGGGGTTAATGTTGTTAATCTTAGTCGCGGCAGTAGATGGCGCCACAGTAGGCTCATATCGTTGAAAATTCTTTGCATACCATCCTTGCTCACCCCGGTGGCGGGTGTAAGTCACATGATCCCCCCTGCACAAGCTTCGATTAGGGGACCCGCCACGGGACTGAGTTTCCACATTATAGTTGGCAACGAAGATTTCAGTCGGCAGTCCCGGCTCCAGTATGAAGCCCCAACCCCTTCTCGGGTGAAAGGTGTTATGACCTGGTGGTTAGGAGCACCCGGAATGACCAGATGGTTAAACTCACAGGACAAGCTCTGGGAAGTGGGAACTTTGCTGACCGCAATCCCTAATCCTATCACACACACTAGAAATAGCCGTGGGGCGTACCTAACAGGCCTAGACGCCTCGGACACAGCCTAAGAACTAGCTAGCCCTAGAGAAAGAAAATAAAGCCTACCTTGCCTCAGAGAAATTTCCCCAAAGGAAAAGGCAGCCCCCCCACAAATATCAACTGTGAGTAAAGATGAAAGTCACAAACACAGAAATGAAACAGGTTTTAGCAAAGGGGAGGCCAGACTAACTAAATAGACAGAGGATAGGAAAGGTATCTTTGCGGTCAGCACAAAACTACAAAAGACCACGCAGAGTGTGGAAAAAGACCCCCGCACCGACTCACGGTGTGGAGGCGCCACCCTGCATCCCAGATTTTCCAGCTAGCAAGGCAAAATCATGAAAGCAAGCTGGACTAGAAAACCATGAACAGAAAATAACAAACGGGGACTTAGCTTCTTGCAGGAAGAGACAGGTCTCCAGAAAAATCCAAGAGCAATTGAACCAGCACAGGAACATTGACAGCTGGCCTGGAGTAACGATCTGAGTGGAGTTAAATAGAGCAGCCAACCAAAGGATAAACCACGTCACCTGTGTAAGGAACCTCAGAAGCAGCAGCTTCACTCACAGCCACCAGAGGGAGTCCATGGACAGAACTCGCCGAAGTGCCATTCACGACCACAGGAGGGAGTTCGACAACAGAATTCACAACAGTACCCCCCCCCTTGAGGAGGGGTCACCGAACCCTCACCAGAGCCCCCAGGCCGATCAGGATGAGCCAAATGAAAGGCCCGAACTAGATCAGCAGCATGAACATCAGAGGCAAAAACCCAGGAATTATCTTCCTGACCATAACTGTTGTGAATTCTGTGGCTGAATTCACTCCTGTGGTCACAAGTGGTACTGCAGCTTCTGAGCTTCCTCCCTCAGGTGTTCTGGGGAGCTCGTTAACTGCTTCATTACTTAACTCCGCCTGATGCTGCTATCCTTGCTCCTTGTCAATGTTTCAGTGTTGGATCTGAGCTTCTCCTGATTGTTCCTGTGACCTGCTGCTCTGTATAGCTAAGTGCTTTTTGCTTTTTTGTTGCTTTTTTTCTGTCCAGCTTGTCTTTTGTTTTGCTGGAAGCTCTGAGACGCAAAGGGTGTACTGCCGTGCCGTTAGTTCGGCACGGTGGTTTTTTTTTGCCCCCTTTGCGTGGTTTTGCTTTAGGGTTTTTTGTAGACTGCAAAGTTCGCTTTACTGTCCTCGCTCTGTCCTAGAATATCGGGCCCCACTTTGCTGAATCTATTTCATCCCTACGTTTTGTCTCTTCATCTTACTCACAGTCATTATATGTGGGGGGCTGCCTTTTCCTTTGGGGAATTTCTCTGGGGCAAGTCAGGCCTATTTTTCTATCTTCAGGCTAGCTAGTTTCTTAGGCTGTGCCGAGTTGCCTAGGTAGTTGTTAGGCGCAATCCACAGCCGCTTTTAGTTGTGTTTAGGATAGGATCAGGTGTGCAGTCTACAGAGTTTCCACGTCTCAGAGCTCGTTCTTGTATTTTTGGGTATTTGTCAGATCTCTGTGTGCGCTCTGATCGCTAAGCACACTGTGTTTCTGGATTGCCTTCATAACACCTGTCATTAGCAAACATAACAGTACAAGGAGCCCCCTAATGATTCTCAATAGAGGGAAAGAAAAAGTTCTGACATCATTTTTTTTTTTTTTTTCTGCTCTGTGTTCACTTTTTTTTTTCCCCTAGACATTTGGGTGATTCTGGACACAGGTGTGGACATGGATATTCAGGGTCTGTGCTCTTCAATGGATAATCTCGTTATAAATGTACAAAAAATTCAAGATACTATTGATCAGAAATCTATGTTAGAACCAAGAATTCCTATTCCTGATTTGTTTTTTGGAGATAGAACTAAGTTTCTAAGTTTCAAAAATAATTGTAAGCTATTTCTGGCCTTGAAACCTCATTCTTCTGGTAATCCTATTCAACAGGTTTTGATTATTATTTCTTTTTTGCGCGGCGACCCTCAAGACTGGGCATTTTCTCTTGCGCCAGGAGACCCTGCATTGAGTAGTGTCGATGCGTTTTTCCTGGCGCTCGGATTGCTGTACGATGAGCCTAATTCAGTGGATCAGGCTGAGAAAAATTTGCTGGCTTTGTGCCAGGGTCAGGATGATATAGAAGTATATTGTCAGAAATTTAGGAAATGGTCAGTACTCACTCAGTGGAATGAATCTGCGCTGGCAGCTTTGTTCAGAAAGGGTCTCTCTGAGGCTCTTAAGGATGTCATGGTGGGATTTCCTATGCCTGCTGGTTTGAATGAGTCTTTGTCTTTGGCCATTCAGATCGGTCGACGCTTGCGCGAGCGTAAATCTGTGCACCATTTGGCGGTACTGCCTGAGGTTAAACCTGAGCATATGCAGTGCGATAGGACTATGAATAGAGTTGAACGGCAGGAATACAGACGTCTGAATGGTCTGTGTTTCTACTGTGGTGATTCCACTCATGCTATTTCTGATTGTCCTAAGCGCACTAAGCGGTCCGCTAGGTCTGCCGTCATTGGTACTGTACAGTCCAAATTCCTTCTGTCCATTACCTTGATATGCTCTTTGTCGTCGTTTTCTGTCATGGCGTTTGTGGATTCGGGCGCTGCCCTGAATCTGATGGATTTGGATTATGCTAAACGTTGTGGGTTTTTCTTGGAGCCTTTGCGGTGTCCTATTCCATTGAGAGGAATTGATGCTACACCTTTGGCCAAGAATAAACCTCAATACTGGGCCCAGCTGACCATGTGCATGGCTCCTGCACATCAGGAAGTTATTCGCTTTCTGGTGTTGCATAATCTGCATGATGTGGTCGTCTTGGGGTTGCCATGGCTACAAACCCATAATCCAGTATTGGATTGGAATTCCATGTCGGTATCCAGCTGGGGTTGTCAGGGGGTACATGGTGATGTTCCATTTTTGTCGATTTCGTCATCCACCCCTTCTGAGGTCCCAGAGTTCTTGTCTGATTATCAGGATGTATTTGAAGAGCCCAAGTCCGATGCTCTACCTCCGCATAGGGATTGTGATTGTGCTATCAATTTGATTCCTGGTAGTAAATTCCCTAAAGGTCGATTATTTAATTTATCCGTGCCCGAACACGCCGCTATGCGCAGTTATGTGAAGGAATCCCTGGAGAAGGGACATATTCGCCCATCGTCATCACCACTGGGAGCAGGGTTCTTCTTTGTAGCCAAGAAGGATGGTTCGCTGAGACTGTGTATTGATTACCGCCTTCTTAATAAGATCACTGTTAAATTTCAGTATCCCTTGCCATTGTTATCTGACTTGTTTGCTCGGATTAAGGGGGCTAGTTGGTTCACTAAGATAGATCTTCGTGGTGCGTATAATCTGGTGAGAATCAGGCAAGGAGATGAATGGAAAACTGCTTTCAATACACCCGAGGGTCATTTTGAGTATCTAGTGATGCCGTTCGGACTTGCCAATGCTCCATCTGTGTTTCAGTCTTTTATGCATGACATCTTCCGTGAGTATCTGGATAAATTCCTGATTGTTTACTTGGATGACATTTTGATCTTCTCAGATGATTGGGAGTCTCATGTGAAGCAGGTCAGAATGGTTTTTCAGGTCCTGCGTGCTAACTCTTTGTTTGTGAAGGGATCAAAGTGTCTCATCGGTGTGCAGAAAGTTTCATTTTTGGGGTTCATCTTTACCCCTTCTACTATCGAGATGGATCCAGTTAAGGTCCAAGCCATCCAGGATTGGATTCAGCCGACATCTCTGAAAAGTCTGCAAAAGTTCCTGGGCTTTGCTAATTTTTATCGTCGCTTCATCTGTAATTTTTCTAGCATTGCCAAACCATTGACCGATTTGACCAAGAAGGGTGCTGATTTGGTTAATTGGTCTTCTGCTGCTGTGGAAGCTTTTCAGGAGTTGAAGCGTCGTTTTTGTTCTGCCCCTGTGTTGTGTCAGCCAGATGTTTCTCTTCCGTTCCAGGTCGAGGTTGATGCTTCTGAGATTGGAGCAGGGGCGGTTTTGTCACAGAGAGGTTCTGATTGCTCAGTGATGAAACCATGTGCTTTCTTTTCCAGGAAGTTTTCGCCCGCTGAGCGTAATTATGATGTGGGCAATCGAGAGTTGCTGGCCATGAAGTGGGCATTCGAGGAGTGGCGTCATTGGCTTGAAGGAGCTAAGCATCGCGTGGTGGTATTGACTGATCATAAGAACTTGACTTATCTCGAGTCTGCCAAGCGCTTGAATCCTAGACAGGCCCGTTGGTCGTTATTTTTTGCCCGCTTCGACTTTGTGATTTCGTACCTTCCGGGCTCTAAAAATGTGAAGGCGGATGCTCTGTCTAGGAGTTTTGTGCCCGACTCTCCGGGTTTATCTGAGCCAGCGGGTATCCTCAAGGAAGGAGTCATTGTGTCTGCCATCTCCCCTGATTTGCGGCGGGTGCTGCAAAAATTTCAGGCGAATAAACCTGATCGTTGTCCAGCAGAGAAACTGTTCGTCCCTGATAGGTGGACTAATAAACTTATCTCTGAACTTCATTGTTCGGTGTTGGCTGGTCATCCTGGAATCTTTGGTACCAGAGAGTTAGTGGCTAGATCCTTCTGGTGGCCATCTCTGTCACGGGATGTACGTACTTTTGTGCAGTCCTGTGGGATTTGTGCTAGGGCTAAGCCCTGCTGTTCTCGTGCCAGTGGGTTGCTTTTGCCCTTGCCGGTTCCAAAGAGGCCTTGGACACATATTTCGATGGATTTCATTTCTGACCTTCCCGTTTCTCAAAAGATGTCAGTCATTTGGGTGGTCTGTGATCGCTTTTCTAAAATGGTCCATCTGGTGCCCTTGGCTAAATTGCCTTCCTCCTCTGATTTGGTACCTTTGTTCTTTCAGCATGTGGTTCGGTTGCATGGCATTCCTGAGAATATTGTTTCTGACAGAGGTTCCCAGTTTGTTTCAAGGTTTTGGCGAGCCTTTTGTGGTAGGATGGGCATTGACCTATCCTTTTCCTCGGCTTTCCATCCTCAGACTAATGGCCAGACCGAACGAACCAATCAGACCTTGGAAACATATCTGAGATGTTTTGTTTCTGCAGACCAGGATGATTGGGTGTCCTTTTTGCCGTTGGCTGAGTTTGCCCTTAATAATCGGGCCAGCTCGGCTACCTTGGTTTCTCCATTTTTTTGCAATTCTGGGTTCCATCCTCGTTTCTCTTCAGGACAGGTTGAGTCTTCGGACTGTCCTGGTGTGGATTCTGTGGTGGATAGGTTGCAGCAGATCTGGACTCAGGTAGTGGACAATTTGATCTTGTCCCAGGAGAAAGCTCAACTTTTCGCTAATCGCAGACGCCGTGTGGGTCCCCGACTTCGTGTTGGGGATCTGGTTTGGTTATCTTCTCGTCATATTCCTATGAAGGTTTCCTCTCCTAAATTTAAACCTCGTTTTATTGGTCCGTATAGGATTTCTGAGGTTCTCAATCCTGTGTCTTTTCGTTTGACCCTCCCAGACTCCTTTTCCATACATAATGTATTCCATAGGTCGTTGTTGCGGAGATACGTGGCACCTATGGTTCCATCTGTTGAGCCTCCTGCCCCGGTTTTGGTGGAGGGGGAATTGGAGTATATTGTGGAGAAGATTTTGGATTCTCGTGTTTCTAGACGGAAACTCCAGTATCTGGTTAAATGGAAGGGTTATGCTCAGGAAGATAATTCCTGGGTTTTTGCCTCTGATGTTCATGCTTCCGATCTTGTTTGTGCCTTTCATGCGGCTCATCCTGGTCGGCCTGGGGGCTCTGGTGAGGGTTCGGTGACCCCTCCTCAAGGGGGGGGTACTGTTGTGAATTCTGTGGCTGAATTCACTCCTGTGGTCACAAGTGGTACTGCAGCTTCTGAGCTTCCTCTCTCAGGTGTTCTGGGGAGCTCGTTAACTGCTTCATTACTTAACTCCGCCTGATGCTGCTATCCTTGCTCCTTGTCAATGTTTCAGTGTTGGATCTGAGCTTCTCCTGATTGTTCCTGTGACCTGCTGCTCTGTATAGCTAAGTGCTTTTTGCTTTTTTGTTGCTTTTTTTCTGTCCAGCTTGTCTTTTGTTTTGCTGGAAGCTCTGAGACGCAAAGGGTGTACCGCCATGCCGTTAGTTCGGCACGGTGGTTTTTTTTGCCCCCTTTGCGTGGTTTTGCTTTAGGGTTTTTTGTAGACTGCAAAGTTCGCTTTACTGTCCTCGCTCTGTCCTAGAATATCGGGCCCCACTTTGCTGAATCTATTTCATCCCTACGTTTTGTCTCTTCATCTTACTCACAGTCATTATATGTGGGGGGCTGCCTTTTCCTTTGGGGAATTTCTCTGGGGCAAGTCAGGCCTATTTTTCTATCTTCAGGCTAGCTAGTTTCTTAGGCTGTGCCGAGTTGCCTAGGTAGTTGTTAGGCGCAATCCACAGCCGCTTTTAGTTGTGTTTAGGATAGGATCAGGTGTGCAGTCTACAGAGTTTCCACGTCTCAGAGCTCGTTCTTGTATTTTTGGGTATTTGTCAGATCTCTGTGTGCGCTCTGATCGCTAAGCACACTGTGTTTCTGGATTGCCTTCATAACACCTGTCATTAGCAAACATAACACATAACCCTTCCACTCGACCAGGTACTGGAGTTTCCGTCTCGAAACACGAGAATCCAAAATCTTCTCCACCACATACTCCAACTCCCCCTCGACCAACACCGGGGCAGGAGGATCAACGGAGGGAACCATAGGCGCAACGTATCTCCGCAACAACGACCTATGGAACACATTATGGATGGCAAAAGAAGCTGGAAGGTCCAAACGAAATGACACAGGATTAAGAACTTCAGAAATCTTATATGGCCCAATGAAATGAGGCTTAAACTTAGGAGAGGAAACCTTCATAGGAACATGACGAGATGACAACCAAACCAAATCCCCAACACGAAGTCGGGGACCAACACAGCGCCGGCGGTTAGCGAAACATTGAGCCTTCTCCTGGGACAATGTCAAATTGTCCACCACATGAGTCCAAATCTGCTGCAATCTGTCCACCACCGTATCCACACCAGGACAGTCCGAAGGCTCAACCTGCCCTGAAGAGAAACGAGGATGGAAACCAGAATTACAGAAAAAAGGAGAAACTAAAGTAGCCGAGCTGGCCCGATTATTAAGGGCGAACTCAGCCAAAGGCAAGAAGGACACCCAATCATCCTGATCAGCAGAAACAAAGCATCTCAGATATGTTTCCAAAGTCTGATTAGTTCGTTCGGTTTGGCCATTAGTCTGAGGATGGAAAGCCGAAGAAAAAGACAAATCAATGCCCATCTTAGCACAAAAGGACCGCCAAAACCTCGAAACAAACTGGGAACCTCTGTCCGAGACGATGTTCTCTGGAATGCCATGCAAACGAACCACATGCTGGAAAAACAATGGCACCAAATCAGAGGAGGAAGGCAATTTAGTCAAGGCTAGGATTCAACCGTTTGGCAGACTCGAGATAAGTCAAATTCTTGTGATCCGTCAAGACCACCACGCGATGTTTAGCTCCTTCAAGCCAATGTCACCACTCCTCGAATGCCCACTTCATGGCCAACAACTCTCGATTACCAACATCATAATTGCGCTCAGCAGGCGAGAATTTTCTAGAAAAGAAGGCACAGGGTTTCATCACCGAGCCATCAGAACTTCTTTGCGACAAAACAGCCCCTGCTCCAATCTCAAAGGCATCAACCTCGACCTGAAACGGGAGCAAAACATCTGGCTGGCATAACACAGGGGCAGAAGAAAAACGACGCTTCAACTCCTGAAAAGCCTCTACAGCCGCAGAGGACCAATTGACCACATCAGCACCTTTCTTGGTCAAATCAGTCAACGGTTTAGCAATACTAGAAAAATTAGCGATGAAGCGACGGTAAAAATTAGCAAAGCCCAGGAACTTCTGCAGGCTCTTCACAGATGTCGGCTGAGTCCAATCATAAATGGCCTGAACTTTAACAGGGTCCATCTCGATAGTAGAAGGGGAAAAAATGAAACCCAAAAATGAAACCTTCTGAACTCCAAAGAGACACTTTGACCCCTTCACAAACAAGGAATTCGCACGAAGGACCTGGAACACCATTCTGACCTGCTTCACATGAGACTCCCAATCATCCAAAAAGACCAAAATGTCATCCAAATATACAATCATGAATTAATCCAGGTACTCTCAAAAGATGTCATGCATAAAGGACTGAAACACAGATAGAGCATTAGAAAGCCCGAATGGCATAACCAGGTACTCAAAATGGCCCTCGGGCGTATTAAAAGCTGTTTTCCATTCATCGCCTTGTTTAATTCGCACAAGATTATACGCCCCTCGAAGATCTATCTTGGTGAACCAACTAGCCCCCTTAATCCGAGCAAATAAATCAGACAGCAGCGGCAAAGGATACTGAAATTTGACTGTGATCTTATTAAGAAGGCGGTAATCAATACAAGGTCTCAAAGAGCCATCCTTCTTGGCCACAAAAAAGAACCCTGCTCCCAATGGTGACGACGACGGGCGAATATGACCCTTCTCCAAGGATTCCTTTATATAACTCCGCATAGCGGCGTGCTCTGGCACAGATAAATTAAATAGACGGCCCTTAGGAAACTTACTACCAGGAATCAAATTAATAGCACAATCGCAATCCCTATGAGGAGGTAGGGCACCGGATTTGGGCTCTTCAAATACATCCCGGTAATCTGACAAAAACTCAGGGACTTCAGAAGGAGTGGAAGGCGAAATAGACAACAATGGAACATCACCATGTACCCCCTGACAACCCCAGCCGGACACAGACATAGATTTCCAATCTAACACTGGATTATGGACCTGTAGCCATGGCAACCCCAAGACGACCACATCAAGCAGATTATGCAACACCAAAAAGCGAATATCCTCCTGATGTGCAGGAGCCATGCACATGGTCAATTGAGTCCAGTACTGAGGCTTATTCTTGGCCAAAGGCGTAGCATCAATTCCTCTCAATGGAATAGGATACTGCAAGGGCTCCAAGAAAAAACCACAGCGCCTGGCAAACTCCAAGTCCATCAAATTCAGGGCAGCGCCTGAATCCACAAATGCCATAACAGAATAGGACGACAGAGAGCAAATCAGAGTAACGGACAAAAGAAATTTAGACTGTACAGTACCAATGGTGGCAGACCTAGCGAACCGCTCAGTGCGCTTAGGACAATTGGAGATAGCATGAGTGTATTCACCACAGTAAAAACACAGCCCATTCCGACGTCTGTGTTCTTGCCGCTCAGCTCTGGTCAAAGTCCTATCACACTGCATAGGCTCAGGCCTATGCTCAGAGAATACCGCCAGATGGTGCACAGCTTTGCGCTCACGCAAGCGCCGATCGATCTGAATGGCCAAGGACATAGACTCATTCAGACCAGCAGGCGTGGGAAATCCCACCATGACATCCTTAAGGGCTTCACTCATTCACTTGCAGGGCACACTCATTCCACTGAGTAAGCACAGACCACTTTCTAAACTTCTGACAGTACACCTCCGCTTCATCCTGACCCTGACACAAAGCCAGCAAGATTTTCTCTGCCTGATCCACTGAATTTGGTTCATCATAAAGCAATCCAAGCGCCAGAAAAAACGCATCAACATCACGCAATGCAGGATCTCCTGGCGCAAGGGAAAATACCCAGTCTTGAGGGTCACCACGCAACAAGGAAATAATGATCTTTACTTGTTGAACGGGGTCACCAGAGGAGCGGGGTTTCAAAGCTAGAAACAGTTTACAATTATTTTTGAAATTCAGAAACTTAGCTCTATCTCCAGAAAATAAATCAGGAATAGGAATTCTAGGCTCTAACATAGGATTCTGAACCACAAAATCTTGAATGTTTTGTACCCTTGCAGTGAGATGATCCACACAAGAGGACAGACCTTGAATGTCCATCACTACACCTGTGTCCTGAACCACCCAAAGGTCTAGGGGATAAGAAAGACAAAACACAGTGCAAAGAAAAAAAAATGGTCTCAGAGCTTCTCTTATCCCTCTATTGAGATGTATTAATACTTTGGGCCAGCTGTACTGTTATGACCTGGTGGTTAGGAGCACCCGGAATGACCTGATGGTTAAACTCACAGGACAAGCTCTGGGAAGTGGGAACTTTGCTGACCGCAATCCCTAATCCTATCACACACACTAGAAATAGCCGTGGGGCGTACCTAACAGGCCTAGACGCCTCGGACACAGCCTAAGAACTAGCTAGCCCTAGAGAAAGAAAATAAAGCCTTCCTTGCCTCAGAGAAATTTCCCCAAAGGAAAAGGCAGCCCCCCACAAATATTAACTGTGAGTAAAGATGAAAGTCACAAACACAGAAATGAAACAGGTTTTAGCAAAGGGGAGGCCAGACTAACTAAATAGACAGAGGATAGGAAAGGTATCTTTGCGGTCAGCACAAAACTACAAAAGACCACGCAGAGTGTGCAAAAAGACCCCCGCACCGACTCACGGTGCGGAGGCGCCACCCTGCATCCCAGAGCTTCCAGCTAGCAAGACAAAATCATGAAAGCAAGCTGGACTAGAAAACCATGAACAGAAAATAACAAACGGGGACTTAGCTTCTTGCAGGAAGAGACAGGTCTCCAGAAAAATTCAAGAGCGACTGAACCTGCACAGGAACATTGACAGCTGGCCTGGAGTAACGATCTGAGTGGAGTTAAATAGAGCAGCCAACCAAAGGATAAACCATGTCACCTGTGTAAGGAACCTTAGAAGCAGCAGCTTCACTCACAGCCACCAGAGGGAGTCCATGGACAGAACTCGCCGAAGTACCATTCACGACCACAGGAGGGAGTTCGACAACAGAATTCACAACAGAAAGGCTAACACTGTCCCTCGTCTCACCGGATCCTTCTTGCCCCGTTTAGTCTTAGACTTCGGTACTTTTTGGGCAGTCCGTTTTGTTTGTTCTCGGCTTTCCCATTGTGAAACTAAGAATTGTCTGTACTGCTCCCAGGTGAGCCCAACAACATAAGAGCCCTCCTGTCTGGACCCGTCTGGTTGGATCCTTGGTGCATCCCATTAAAAGATCACCCCCTCGTGGCTCATGTCTAACGGCTCACCCATAGATATCGGTAGCGGGGGCAATATCCCCCTCATGGCGTAAAGGGCTGCCACCTCAATCTCGGCAGTGGGAGACCGATTAGGGATGAGATGGGGAGCGGTCGCTGGAGCTGGATAGGTCGGTGGGGCAGGGTCGCTTTTGGTACCTGCGTCTGATGTGGTTCCACCGATGTCGGTCGGCTCCGCTGACGAGGACGCTGGAGTCTGCTGCAGCTCTGACCACGGCTCTCTCTGGGTGATCTTCTGGCACAGCTCCGACTTCCATTTCTTCGCCGTTGCCGACCCCACGTCTGGAGTCGGGTGGTTTGTTGCCTCCTCCGGCAGCTCCAAGAAGTCCGGATCCTCCTGTGGCGACAAGCCCTGGTTCGTCGTCAGGCAGGCACCCGCTGGTCGGCATCTCTGCTCCTTGATCTGCGGTGACACTCACACGCTGCTCCTCCATTTTCTGGGGGTGGAGCTCCTTCTTGTATTGGTTCCCGCCATTGCAAATCAGGAGGCGGTTCTCCTCTGCTTCGGGGCAGATCGTCCTCTCGCAGCAGTAATCGGAGGGGGCAATCAGGACTTCTGGCGCCACTTTGATAGTCTCCTCCCATGGCACGCCCTTCTTCTTCTCCTGCGCTCCTCGTGGCACGGCAATGGCGGCGGTTTTGGCGGGAATCTTGGCAGTCTTTTGCAATGCACAGTCTTTGCAATAAATCACAGTTCAAGCACAATTCCAACACAACTCCAAGGCACACATGACCCAATTCTTCAGGCGTAAGTACAATCCTGTTCGTAACGCCAAGTTGGAGCACCCCCAGACACAGGGCCACAGGTTACTCGGTACCGGTCCTCTCTGTCTCAATTCTGGGGTTGTCACGGTGGCTGGACCCGGTCCGTGACCCTGCTAAGGGGCGTCCAATGAAAGGGCTGATGATAGTTTGTCAAGGGTTCGTGACGCCACCTGTGGTGTTCGGTCAGGGCGACCGACGCTGCTTCGGGGTCCGCTGGGGTGATGGAATGGCAGCTAGATGGTATAACTTCCCACAGGTGAAGTGTTTCCCCAGGGCTTCCCAGTAGTGTAGGTGGCGATGGTGTGAGGCGCAGTTAATAACGAGGACACAGGGTTGCAGTCTCGTTACCTCTTTACTGAAGGCTTCGGGATCCTCAATCCAGAGCACTGTTAACAGGGCTGTCTGAGACCGGCCGGTCCAAGGGCACATCCAGAGTTCCCTTTGCAGGTGGAAATCAGTGCCTACCAACTAGTGCCTGTATGTTGCAGTCCTTCCCTGCTGAGCATTCGGGATAGTTCTCACAACTGTCGTTTCTATTCTGATGTTCTGCTTCATCCCCCAGTATGTTATGGCTAGGACGCACCCGTTTGACTGGAAGGTTCGGAGCTATTCTGAGACCCTAGAGACGCCCCTCTCCAGCTTTGCCCCCTATGTCTTCTTAGGTGAAGTATGTTAGACAGCCAACCTAAAATCAACTGTCCTGCCTCTGTTTGAAGTAATGCTTGGAGTCAGTTACTTCCTCGATGTTCTGGCCACCGCTACGCGCCTCAGTAGGATGTTGCCGATCTCGGGGCACGACTCCTACTGGTTCTCCTTTGTGCTTTGATCTCGTTTCTCACTTCTCCACAATATACTTCGCTTCGTGTCCTTTCTTTAGATGCCGCCGCAGGGTAGTGCAGGTGCGGCTCTGTAACGTTCTATCCTTGTCGCTAGGTGCCTGCCAGGTTCCCACGCCTGACAGGGACCCCACTGAATCTTCCCCGCAACACCTGGACAAAACCCAGTCAGCTTCTGCTAACTTCCTATCCAACCCCCAGTTTTACCAAAGTGTGAGGAGTGGCCTAATAAATAGAACCTTTTGCTCCCCTTGGTGGCCGGAGTGTGAAGTGTAGTGTGTGACTGTGATACCTGGTCAGGTGAACTCCTTTAGTGCCATCAGACGTACCATCACTCCCCTTAGTGGCAGAGCGACATACTGCAACGACCAGGTCCCTGGGGCGCTGCAATTCCATAAGTAAATGAGCTGTTAAGATCTATAGGATGGACATAGATCTCCCCGAGAATCTGCCTCCAGAGTTTATTTTTAGAAAAAACGTTTGATAAAACTGGCTTTAGTTGTATTGCCTAATGGGAGTTTAACATTGCTTGAAACCCACCTACTGTCTCATCATACAGGGATCTGCTTTATCACTCCCAATTCTTTACACTACAGCTACGCTTGCTCATGCTTGGATGCTGTGAATAAGCTCTATTTTGTTGTGGGTTTCCCCACAAACAAAGTTGATTTTAATCAATAGATGTTGGAATAATAATAATTTCCACAATTGGATGTGTTTAAATAAAATGTTCCTGTGCTGAGATAATCTTATAAATGTGCCCCTGCTGTGTACTGTGTAATGGCCGTGTCTGACCGTACAGGAATATGGTCTGATCATACCTCAGCTCCTGGGCAGGACAAGAGTATACAGATATTACAGTGTTGTATGGCAAATAATTCTTTCTTTGAGGTAAAACATTTTTTAAAACAGGCAGGGAAATATTTTGCCTCACAAATAGAAACAGCTGTGACCCCGCGCTGTAATGTCTGTGTACGCTCTTTTGCTTCCTCCCTTGCCCAGGACCTGTGGTATGATCAGACCATGTTCCTGTACAGTCAGACACAGACATTACACAGAACACAGCAGGGGCACATTTATATCTCGGCACAGGAAAAAAATTTTTTAAACACATCTAATTGTGGAAATTATTAGGGTATGTTCACACGTTCCTGATTTCCCTCCTTTTTTTTCAGGACTAAAACCGCAGCTCTTGGCAGAAAACGCAGGTCCTTTTTTTGGTGCTTTTTTGGTGCTTTTTTGATGCGTTTTTGATGCGTTTTTTGATGCGTTTTTTATGCGTTTTTTTATGCAGTTTTCTATGCAGAGTCTGTGTGTTTTCTAGGAAGTTTTTTAGGGTTAAAATGGCTGAAAATACCCTAACCCTACCCCTAACCCTACCCCTAACCCTAACCCTAACCCTAACCCTACCCCTAACCCTACCCCTAACCCTAACCCTAACGCTAACCCTACCCCTAACCCTAACCCTATTCTAACCTTAGTGGAAAAAAAAAAATTCTTAATTTTTTTATTGTCCCTACCTATGGGGGTGACAAAGGGGGGGGGGTCATTTAATATTTTTTTTATTTTGATCACTGAGATAGGTTATATCTCAGTGATCAAAATGCACTTTGGAACGAATCTGCCGGCCGGCAGATTCGGCGGGCGCACTGCGCATGCGCCCGCCATTTTGCAAGATGGCGGCGCCCAGGGAGAAGACGGCCGGACGGACACCGGGAGGGAGGCCGGGTAAGTATAAGGGGGGGGAGATTAGGGCACGGGGGGGCGTCGGAGCACGGGGGGTGGCATCGGAGCATGGGGGGGTGGGATTGGGGCACGGGGGGCAGCCACACTGCAGCGGTTCTGCACCACAAACCGCAGTAAAACCCGCAGATATATTTTTCATCTGCGGGTTTTACTGCGGGTTTGACCTCACAATGGAGGTCAATGGGTGCAGAACTGCTGCAGTTCCGCAAAAAGAAGTGACATGGTACTTCTTTTTTTCCGCGATTTTCCGCAATGTGGGCACAGCAGTTCCTGTTTTCCATAGGGTACATTGTAATGTACCCTGCATGGAAAACAGCTGCGGACCCGCAGCGGGAAAATCGCGGCGATTCCGCATGAAAAAAAAGATGGTGTGAACATGGCCTTATTATTCCAAAATGTATTGATTACAATTAACTTTAAAATTAACTTTGTTCTTGGGAAAACCCCTTTAAGGCCAATTTAGATGGACCCATTCAGGCTTTAAAGGAGCAAATAACCCAATTGACAATAACATGTTCACACAAGCAGATAATTGAGTGTAAATAGGCCTTTATTTCATGATGATTATTTAAGATGTTAAGAAAATGAACCAGCCACTAACTAGTAGTGAGGAAGCAAAGGTGATCATGTGACTGATTGAATGAGATCATTATTAGGTGGTCCTAGAGTTTGCCTTTATATTTTCACTATTTCACTTTCAGCCCGTGACAATGATTCGCCCAGTGCCAAAATTGATTCTAACCCCAATGTGTCTATAAAAGCCAATATTGCAAAAACAAAAGATTGCGGAGCTTATATTTAGCAGTTAATCTGTATTTATTCAGTGTTCCTCATAGTAAAAGGCCGCTCATTTGCCATGCACACAGTTTAACCTTGTATGAACAGGGGGATAAGATGCATTGACTTGGCATAAACAGCAACCAAAACAAAGCCGACAAATAATAGATTATTGCCTAAATACAAATCAAAACAAAGGAAACAAACAATGTCCAATTTGTTCTCCCCCCTCCACATTAGTTTACAAAGCAGGTCAAATGCAAGAAATCATCACCACATTGCACCAAATTCAGTGCATTGAATGCCCTTCATGTGAAGAAGTAGGGTCATTGTCTACATATATGTCTTCATGGTGACTTTCCATGTCACCATGAAGACATATATGTAGACAAATGGACTGGGAAGATTTCACTTGCATGCTATTCTGATCTGTTGTCAAACATTTGGGAACCCACTTTGCATATAGCTTCTTCATGTCCAAATGTTCGTGGATAATTACACAAACACATTCACGGGAAATCCCCATGATGTCTGCTATTGCTTTAGCTGAAATTCGCAGATTCTCCAGTATGAAGTTGTGCACAGCATCGACGATCTCCGGAACAGCAACCACTCTCGGTCATCCAGGACGTTCCTCAGCGTTGGTGCTGAAGTGGCCAGTTTTAAACTTGGCAACCCAGTTCTTAGGCCCCTTTCACACATCAGTTTTTTGCCGTCAATCACAATCCATTGGCTCAACGGATCGACGGATCCGTCACAGATTGTGAAAAACTGATCTGATTTTTCGCCGACTAGAAAATCTGGCTAATTGGATCCTAAATAAATCGGAGCATGCTCACTTAAAAAAAACGGAATCCGTCGCTGGATTCCATCATTTGATGGATCCAGCGCCCATAGGCTTCCATTCGAGCAAACGACTTTTCGACGGACACAAAAAACGTTACTTTGTCCGTTGTCTCTGGCCACCGGACAAACAATTTTCGACGGATCCAGTGAACGACGGATGAAACGTGAGGCCATCCGTCGCTAATACAGGTCTATGAGAAACAAAACGGATCCGCCGTCATCGGTCACTGGATTTGTTTTTTTTCAAAATTTGACGGATTGCAACCGATAGCAAAAAACTAATGTGTGAAAGGGGCCTTAACTGTAGAATATGAAGGGCATTGATCCCCCAATGTCTTCGACATATCACCGTGAATATCCTTCGCAAACTTTCCTTCCAGTGACAGGAATTTTATCACTCCTCTGCTCTCATTTGCTGTGAATATCGCATTAGACTCCGCCATTTTGTTTTCCCGCGTGCGTAGAACACTGTTGCCATAAGCTAAAAAACACAAAATTTTGAAAACATATTAGACACATAAGGCTTTCATGTGATGTAACATTCGTTACCATAGAAACAAAAACAGATCACAAAGCCAAAGACTTATCAACAGCCCCTCGTATACTGGCTCCAAGAGATTCTGACGACTCACACGGGCTTTTTGACATTGCAGTTATGCTTTTTAATTATATCTGTTGTTATATTTGGTTACATCCACGAGTTCTTACTGTTGGGTGTCAATCAATATGGCCACGATGACAAACTTGTATAGTAATTACAGGAGACGACAACCTCTACTTCCATTTAATAGCTATTATCATGGTGGCGGGTGCATTATTTTATGACACTGGGTTGGGGGGGTGTTAATGGGTATGGTAATGTATATGCCACACACACATACAGATAGCCATAGACTTCAGAGACAAAATCAATACTCTCATTGTAAAGTCAGTAAATAATGTCACAATCCGGTGAACAATTACGATGTCGCCATACTGAACACATAATTAATGTCAATGTACAATGCATATGATATACTGTCACATTGTGCCCCTAAAAGAGAACCTGTAAATACGATTTTGTAATGATAAGTAAATATATGGCTTTAAAGGTCCTGTAATACTGATTACATTAATACTTTTGGTGAAGAAATTCACTTTGTGCTTGTCCTGTAATCGGCATTTGAAGTTTTCTGCTAATTAGATTTTGGTGCACAGGGGCCGGACTATGCACTGAGTCTTCTCCTTCCTGTCTGTGACTCCCCGACCCCTCCACTTGTTTCCGTTCTTTGAATGACAGGTCATTGCTGAGATTTTAAAGAGAGGAGACTGGTCATACAAAGGCAGGCGGAGGGGTCGGGGAATCACAGGCAGACAGGAGAAGACCCAGTGCACAGTCCAGCCCCTGTGCACCGAAATCTAATTAGCAGAAAACGTCAAATGGTGATTAAAGAAGAACCACAAAGCACATTTCTTCACGAAAGGTAGACATTTATTGTGTGTTACAGCGCCCTTACTGCCATGTCTTTACACTACAAAATCGTGCTTACAGGTTCTCTTTAAACTCAATATAGCACATATAATCAACAGTGCCACCATATTGTAGCTTTTTTAAAATTCTCTTTTTCTCTGCATTGCTATAGATTTAAAAGGGTTTTCTGCTTCTTTAAAATTGGGAACCTATCCATAGAACAGGCCATCAGTATTAGATCGGTGGGGGTCCAATTTTCATTGAAGTTAATGCAACAGAGCTGCAATAGCAAGTACAGCTGCTACTAAAAGTGCAAATGAAAGAGGACAGTGCAATGAAAAGGATGCCGCAGACCATTCAAACTGTTGAACTGTAGCAGCACTGAGAAACGAGTAGGCTCAATCAAAGACAAGGAAAGGAAGGTCAATCAAAGGCAAGGGGGATGTAAGTCTGTACTGATGTTCCATCGACAGGGCAGTATTCCATGTTTCTTCAGCAGTGTGATACACAAGTAAGGCTGGCAAGATCATTTTACCACTGTAGGGTGCAAAGCAAAATTGACCACATCTCTTCTTAGGCCGGGGTCACACTTGCGAGTGTCATGCGAGAAACTTGTGTGAGTCTCTCGCATCAATACCCGGCACTTGGGACCGGAACTTGGGACCGGAGCGCGCGGCTGCATGTATTTCCATGCAGCTGAACGCTTCGGTTCCGAGTGCCGGCGGCAGTGCCGGATATTGATGCGAGAGACTCACTCGAGTTTCTCGCATCACACTCGCATGTGTGACCACGGCATTATAGAAAGTATTTGGAAGGTTGTTTGGACTGCCATTGGAGATCACTTAAAGGAGAAAAAGGATAAACTTTTTAAAGAACTAAAAAACCCTCTAAGTTATAATATTCTACCACTTCTACAGCCACCTCTAGAGGGAACTCGCGCACATGAATTTATAAAGCTCGCGTAAAAAACAGCAGGAGATGATACTGTGTACGGTATATGCATTGTGGCCATTAACCTTAGCTGTGGGGAAAAGGTTCATCTTACCAACAGCTATAGGTTTTGACCACCCGCAATACTCAAGCTCATGTTGTAGACATTTTATGCTGTTAATATGCTGCATATATAGTTTATAAAATAAATTACAAAAAAAAATCAGTAAAACAACAAACAGTTCACATCTCAGTCTCCTTGGCATTAATAACCATTACGACAATGAACAATGCAGTAAAATGACTCTGAGATTAGTGGAGTCAAAAGAAACTGCCTGACTACAGAATAATGACTGACCTGGGAAGTAAAACCCGTTAAACCAAATTATTATTGCTATGAAGGTTGTGCTGAAGTATCTATAACAATCACCCAGCAGATCATGTAATCAGCAAATAAAGAATTGAATGACATGCTTTATGCAGCCATTAAGATAGGGCTATATAGCAGGTTCTGGTTGCAAAACAGTCACAGATTACAGTGACCTTGTAAGGAAGTGGAGGTGTTGCCCACAGTCCCCCTTGAAGATCTGTAAAGTGATGTAAAGCATTACGACATGTTGTATGTCTATTAACTTGCATTATTGGTAAGGAAGTTGTGTACTACCCAAGCACAGATAGTTGACAGGGACATTTAGAGTTAATGGTTGGGACTAGCCCAGAGTGGGAGGGGCTAAATAGAAGGGACAGCAGAGAGATTCCTGCCAGGATAGGGAACAGCCTGCAGTAGTAGCAGACCTGGGGTCTGACTGAGTAGCAGAACCACATGCAGTGGATGCATTTGTGGGTAGAAGGAGTCGACCGAGGCAGGTAGTAAGCTCCTAAGAGAGAAGCAGCAACAAGAAGGAAGTAGATTCCAGAGTCTGCCGAGAGGAGAAGAGAGAAAAGTAATAAGTATCAGGGCCTGGGGCAGGAAGCCTAGGGGGATGTGATACAGAGTTGTCTGTCAGTTGGGTAACGGGACGGAGAAGGAAGAATAAGCGAGATAACGAGGAAATGCTCAGTGAATTGGTCCTGTAGTGACGTTATTGGGGACGAGGAGACTCATTGAATAGAATGTGCTGGGCTATGGTGAGGCAGAAGAGTTAGTCAAAGTAAAGTGACCCCCGGAAACACAGGAAGAAGTGTGTGGTAATGTTTCATGTCATAATATGAACATTCATGAAGATGAATGTCTACTACCTAATGCACATAGTTCCTCAAAAATTATTGTTCAGTAAAAATACAGTTATTTAATAACTATGGTCTCCATCACTGAACTGTGTAACACCTGTCCCTGGCCAACCAAGTACAACGACACCATGCTGTCTGCAAGGACGTATCAACACCATGGCAAATGTCCACAAACCCAGCATGGACCCCCATTTTTACATAGTGTGTTGGGGCATGAAGCATGAGCTCTCACTCATGGCTACTGCCCCTCGTCACATTACACTTGGCATAGTCAAAAGAATCAAGTCTTGCAACCAGAGGGGTGAGGAAGAGCGGGGAAGACTCGAGTTACCACTCCGCATCACTTTACAACCTCATGACCTGAGTGTTTCCCAGAGGGCATAAATTCATGTGACAACTGCAAAAGTTTGAGAGACTTATTATCTTAAGGCCACGATCACACGTTCAGTATTTGGTCAGCATTTTCCACAGTATTTTTAAGACAAGACCAGGAGTGGGTGATAAATATAGAAGTTGTTACGTGTATCCATTACAATTTTTCTCTGATTGGTTTTGGCTTATAAATACTGAAGTAAAATACTGAATTTGTGAACTTGGCCTAATAGAAACATATGCACCAATTCTGTATTTTTCACTCACTCCTGGTTTTGGCTTACAAATAATAATAATAATATTTTGGAATCATTGATATAAAAGTCCATAGCATACAGTAGTTTTAATTAGAGATGCAAACCAGAACACCAGGGAATCTGCCAGAGAACTCAGGTTCTAATACAATAATGCCACTTAGAATTTACATTACTTTTTATTCTCATTTATGTTTTTTTTCTTTTTTTAGTATACTGCACACAATGTAGTTTGGTGGAATTTTTCAATTAATTTTAAGCGAAAGACAGAAATTATTATTAATGTATAGAAGAAAATAAACCATTATATTCACCAGGGGCATACATAGAAATCATGGGGCTCCATGGAAGAAGTATAATGCACTCCCCATTGTCCTCCATATAGTATAATGCATCCCATAGTCTTCCATGTAGTATAATGCACTGCCCATAGTCCTCCATAAAGTATAATGCACCTCCTAGTCATCCGTAAAGTAAAATGCACCCCATAGTCCTATATAAAGTATAATGCTCCACCATAGTATCCATAAAGTATAATGCACCTCCATAGTCATCCATTAACGACTTACTTCCAGCCAAAGCTAACAGACAATTCTCTATACTCCCCCTTCTAGACCTGTCCCCTGCTTCTGACACAGTTGACCACTGCCTCCTACTACAAATCATCTCTTCCTTTGGCATCAAAGACCTTGCCCTATCTTGGATCTCCTCATACTTTACTAACCGCACATTTAGCGTTTCCTACTCCCACAATACCTCTTCATCTTGCGCTCTTTCTGTTGGTGTCATTCAAGACTGTCCTATGACCCCTACTCTTCTCCATCTCCATCTATACTATTGGCCTGGGACAACTCATAAAGTCCTATGACTTCTAATACCATCTATATGCCGATGACACTCAGATCTACCTCTCTGGCCCTGATGTCACCTCTCTGCTGTCCAGAATTCCAGAGTGTCTATCAGCCATATCCTCCGTCTTCTCCTCTCGCTTCCTCAAGCTCAATTTGGACAAATCTGATCTAATTATCTTTCCTCCATCTCGCATATCTTCCCTACCTGATCTGTCTATCGCAATAAATGACATTACACTTTCTCCTGTACGGGAAATCCACTGCCTTGGAGTAATCCTTGACTCTGCTCTGTCCATAAAACTGCACATTCAAGATCTCACCACCTCCTGTCACCTAAAGCTCTATAATATTTCCAGAATCCATCCTTTCCTCAACCCTGAATCTACTAAAATGCTTGTACATGCCCTAATCATCTCCAGCCTCGACTACTGCAACAACCTCCTCTGTGGCCTACCTTCTAAAGGCCACTTCACACTTAGCGACGCTGCAGCGATTCCGACAACGATCCGGATCGCTGCAGCGTCGCTGTTTGGTCGCTGGAGAGCTGTCACACAGACCGCTCTCCAGCGACCAACAATGTCGTTAACCAGGGTAAACATCGGGTAACTAAGCGCAGGGCCGCGCTTAGTAACCCGATGTTTACCCTGGTTACCATCCTAAAAGTAAAAAAAACAAACAGTACATACTTACCTAACGCTGTCTGTCCTCCAGCGCTGTGCTCTGCTCTCCTCCTGTACTGTCTGTGTGAGCACAGCGGCCGGAAAGCAGAGCGGTGACGTCACCGCTCTGCTTTCCGGCTGACCGACGCTCACAGACAGTGCAGGAGGAATGCAGAGCACAGCGCCGGGGACAGACAGCGGTAGGTAAGTATGTACTGTTTGTTTTTTTTACTTTTAGGATGGTAACCAGGGTAAACATCGGGTTACTAAGCGCGGCCCTGCGCTTAGTTACCCGATGTTTACCCTGGTTACCAGTGAAGACATCGCTGGATCGGTGTCACACACGCCGATCCAGCGATGTCCACGGGAGATCCAGCGACGAAATAAAGTTCTGGACTTTGTTCAGCGACCAACGATCTCCCAGCAGGGGCCTGATCGTTGGTCGCTGTCACACATAACGATTTTATTAACGATATCGTTGCTACGTCACAAAAAGCAACGATATCGTTAACAATATCGTTATGTGTGAAGGTACCTTAACACTCTTGCACCTCTCCTGTCTGTCCTTAACTGTGTTGCCTGACTAATTAATCTCTCTCCTCGCTACTCCTCCGCTTCCCCCTTTTGCAAAACCCTTCACTGGCTCCCAATTTCCCAGCGTATCCAGTTCAAACTACTACCACTGACCTACAAAGCCATTTATAACCATTTTCTTACGTATATCTCCGAACTAATCTCCTGATATCTTCCCTCATGTAATCTCTGGCCCTCCCAAGACCTCCTTCTCTCCTCCACACTTATTCGTTCCTCACCCAATTGCCCCCAAGACTTCCCCCGGAATATCTCCCAAGCCTTGGAATTCTGTGCCCCAACACGTCCGATTATTATCCACCACATTCTGATCCTTCAGACGGAACCTGAAAACCCATCTCTTCATGAAAGCGTACAACTGAAATGAACATGCTGCCACCTCAATACCATCGGAGCTACTGCAACCCCCAACCTACTGTCTCCTTCCCCATCATCCTGTAGAATGCTAGTGCGGCGCCCCAGGGTCCTGGTCGTCACAGTGGTATTGCTTTCCTCTCGGGAGAGTGATGCTACGTTTGGAGGCAAAGAAGGATAACTGCATCCAGGTATCACAAATGCAACACATTTTACACTCCAGGCCACCAGGGGGAGCTCCTGGCCCTATTTATTAGGTCACTCCCCATATATATAACTGGTAGTCTGTAGGGAGAGTTAGAGAGTTCCAGACCAGAGTCTGAGGAGGATGGAAGGTTAAAGGAGCTGTGCATGCCCTCAGAGCTGCAGCTCGCAGCAAGAGACATTGAAAGGCAGAACTGTATTGTAGTGAGCATGAAGGAAGTCGAAGCAAAGGAGAGGATACCAGAAGGGGACCAGCCCCGCTCAAGCTGTCTCCTTCAGAGGCGCAACATCCCGGTAGCTGGAACACCGAGGGAGAAAGGACCTCTACGCCTTATTTCAGAGACCGGCAGGGCAGCTAATTGCAGGTTACCTGTCTGCACTTACACCCAGGAGGCACGGTGACAGCTACAGAGCCGGGTTATCTACAAGACCCTATAAACAGGCTCAAGTCACCAGTCATACGGGTATTGTCCTATCCTATATGGGGGACAGAGAGCGCGAAGCATCGCATCTGTGAGACCCTTATGTGAAGCCGTAGGCAGTAAGGGACTACACCACCGCAGTGCAAAGGAAGGCTACTGATTTCCACCTGGATAAGGGAACTCTGGACTTGCCTCCAAACTGGCCGGACTCTGCCTGCCCTGTGATCTGGTGCCCTGGACTGTGGATGCTGAAGTCTTCAGTAAAGGTAAAGAAACTGGAACCTTGTGTCCTCGTTCTTCACTGCACCATTCACCATCATTCACCATCTACACACCGGGAAGCCCTGGGGATACACTTCAACTGTGGGAAGGTATACCATCTAGCTGCCAAAACATCACCCCAGCAGACCCCTTAAAGCAGCGTCGGTCACCCTGATCGAATACCACAGGTGGCATCATGAACATTCCCCTTAAAGACCTTTCCCTTTTACACGGAGGTCCCAGGGCCACGGGCCGGGTCAGCCACCGTGACTTCCCCCCTGTGAACCGAAGGACCCGGTACCGAGTACCCGACGGCCCTTGGGCAGGGTCCTCTTCCCTCTGTACCAGTCTACATTTTTAGTTTATCCACTGTAAGTGATATTTATATGTTGATGTAACCTCTACTCATGTACAGCACCATGGAATCAATGGTGCAATATAAAAAAATAATAAAGTATAATGCACCCCATAGTCATCCTTCACTCCCCCGCCACGTGCATCCTCTTGTGAGTCCGGCAGCTGACATGTATGCACGCTGACGTCAGCTGCTGGCTTTTGATTGGCCGGCATGTATTGTGGCATGCAGACCCGATGAAACTGCGCACCGCAATGCACTTTAACTGGATGTGCGTCTGAGGACGCACATCCAATTGTAGCTTAGGACAGGCCATTGGCACCATGTGAACCTGATCAATGCGAACAGCACAAATAAGGGATGCACATTACATGAAGAGGAGTCCTAACACCTCTAGAGTAGGCAAGTTGAGGATGACCCTTGAGGTCAAGCAGGAACATCATTATTTTTAAATATCACATATACGGTAAGTCCTAAAGAAGTAGTGAGAACAGCAGACATATACAATAAAGAGAAAAAGTGTCAATTTAGCCCACTACTTATGTGTAGATATAAGTAGATGTGTAGATATAAGTATTTTACGAGACTTCCAAGATAGACAGTCGGTTGTCTGAATGTGGTGCACGGAATATGGACTGGTATGGCTTCCAGGTCAAACAGTTCTTAATGATTCAACAGGTAATCCTAGTTATTATTACGGGTTTTTCTACCGGAAACACATAAGCATTATAGATTATTTTTATTATGTTCACATTCTGACTTTTTTTTATTATATATGATTAAATGCTAAGTTTTAATTACTTTTACTTTGGTGCTGCTGAAGAACATCCTCTTTTGGACCATTGAGAGAACAGCAGACAACCATGCATTTCTTCTAGAGATCTGGAAAGTGTGTTTAGAAAGAGAAGACAGAAAGAACTCACCCTGTAACCCCATTATCTGGGCTTGAAACAGCATGTTGAAGGGGACCCATAAATTTACTTTTTTAGTTAAAAAAGGTCTGAAAGTGTGCACGCCCGTCATTTACAGCTGGTAGTAGAATGTCATCTCTTCCGCGTCATAAGTAGTCAGCGAAAGTGTGACGTTTGCCTTGTGACTGGGGGCTGCCAACACAAGCGGGGGGGCTGTTAATGCGTTATATTTAGTATATGTATATTTGGTCTTGGTGAGTGGACTGGACAGGGATGAAGTTTTCACAACCCATGTTAACATTTTTAGGGGAGATTTTAACACCGCCATGCTACATCGGAAAGGTTGAGCTTCAGTGATCAGTGCTGTATTTGGTGAGGGCTCAGTATACAGACACAGGAGTCCATTTAATTAGTCAGGCATCCAGCTTAATCCTCTATTTTACTCGAGTGAGTGCCAAAACAAAACTAATGGCGTCACTATCCGTCAATACAACAGCTATGAGCACTGGCATTTTAGTGTATCCAGAAATCATTTGTATAACTAGAATATTCCTGCTTGTAAGAAGAGCAATTCCTGATAGTATGTCATTTAAGGAAAAGCCATTTATGGAGCTGCTTTATACATTTCACCAAAGATCTGGCTTTGTGCCCTCAAATGTCCTGAAAAGAAATCAGCTTTTGTGCCACAATTTTTTTTAAATTTTTTTTAAAATTTTAGAGATGAACGAGTTTGTAATAAAATGTACATTATAAATGAAAAAAAAAAAGAATTAAAAAATGAAAATTAAAGTGCATGTCTTTAAAATAATGTGGAACTGCAAGGGAAAAAGATGTGTAAATCATAATTTCATATATCCCTACCGATTCACTAACATCAAATACAATGTACCGTAATTGGTTTGCAATAATGTCACCAAATGTCCTGTGTGAACATGAATAGATTGGTATGGTCATAATACTCTGCCCGTTCAGGGGGGAATATCTTCCTATGTCTGGTACTTATGCGTGATCCCTAATAGAAAGAATGCACTGTGGTGCTCGTCCGTGTGCCATGTTCTTTTGTTTAACAGTCTATGGCATCGTTCCTAAAATTATTGTAGTTGCTTACTGCTATTGATAAATGGAAGCCTCGGCCCCTGAACCACATATGTAGCCCATATATACCACCACCATCACCCTAAGTGCCAAGTGTATGTTATTTTGTTTGTAAACTAAATATATTTTATTTGATAAAAATTACTTTTTCCATTTTCCGTCACTGCTTTCCCTCCTCCTGTACCGATCACTCTGAATTCCATATACAGAAGGTCATGCGTAGAGTAATCCGGTTGTGTGCTGCTTATAGAAGTCAATGGCATGGGAGATAGTAGGAGGTAGGAACTGATGGAGGGTGTCAGACACAGACACATAATAATAAAACTATGGATTTTATTAAGTGCTTTATCTCACCCCAGTGCTGGATTTACAGCTACACTGCTCAGTACCGGTGTATCTTGTCCTACATGCTGTTGCTGTGCCTGTGTATATGCAAGAGAGATAGGGAAGCCGGATGACTTCTTCTCTATGTGTGCTGTGTATAGGATACATCATAGCAGCCTGTCTCTTACCCACCTTAGTGTTGGAAATATTGACAATAAAAAACTACTAAATACGCAGGATACAAGTAATAAAATAAGCAGAAATAGTGTGATTACTGAGATACACACATGCAGTACAGCTTTTCTTAAAACTCACCTAAATGATAGGTAGGGATGAGCAAACACGTGAATGATCAGGTTCGTTGGGTTAGACCGAACTTTAGTTCAAAGTTCAGTTCGGTTACCAAAACTGGACCCGAACTTGAATCTGAATCCGAACCCCATAGAAATCTATGCGGACTCAAACTTTGCAGCTGGAAAATCTCTCTATTTCTCTCTCCTCCGCAAACTCCCGAACTGTAAAATGGTCTTCCAGGAGAAGTCAGTATTCGGAGGTGTCAAGTACGGACCCTGAACTTTACAGTTAGGGTTCGCTCATCTTTCATGATAGATTTTCTTGAATGTTTATGCGGCTGCGTTGCATAGCATGCAGTCCATGTGATTTGCTATGGACGCAGTTTTATTAAGATTTTTTTAAACTGTTTCTTTAAATAAAAATAATGCTCTAATTGTATAATCTTTTCTCATGGAAATTATCTAAAACATATTCTCCAAACAAAAATTAACACAGATAACCCGAAACATAAAATGTAATGTGTTTACTTAAAATTCTGTATTAGTTAATTTTCTATCATCTATGAAGGAAGGAGATATGATAATAACTCGGTCTTTTAGAAAGCCAGATGTATATAATCATTTATCCTTTAACCACCACTAGGGGGAGCTAATTGTAGTCAAACGCAAAAATAATTTGGCTTTCAATAAGCTTATTATTTCCCCCTTGTGGTGGCCATGGGCACTAATTTAGGGCAATGCAACCTACAGTTCCAACTTGTAAATGTAATTTATAAGTAAAAAAAAATATTAATCACTTGTTTTTATTTAAGAGTATTTTTAAATTCTCAGAACTGACTACATGTGGTAAACTGAAATCATGGGGCGAAGAATAGTTTTCCTTAAGCAAAGTCGGTTGTAGGTGCCAAACTTTTGTGGCTGATAGGGATCAGCTACTTCTATTCAAATGGCTTGAAGACTGAGATAAGATGGGCAAGATGAAAAATAGATACAGTAATTGAAAAAATGCAAAATACAAATACACCCCTTTCTTGGTGCAAAAGTTTATGGCTATACTGAGAGGTGCACCATCTATGAGATTATTTAGGAACTTCATACCTGTTGCAGACTTCAGCTTTCAGCAGAATCTTTCAGCGCTCGTTGTTGGAGAATGAAGTGTATGGGCCATACAACAACCATTATCGTCTTCATCATAACATGGACGATTTCAGGAAGAGAACATGCACAAATAATCAAGAGAATACAATATAGTGTGGACAAACTCTATCAGTTCACTCTTTGCTATCTGCTGTTCCTCCAGCACAGCTGCATCTGTTGCTTACTCCAACAGCTCCACTCTTTTCTCAGTACAGTCGGTAGCATTTCAGCAGCTATATACTACATTGCCACATTCACATTTGGGGTGTGACTGGCCCTAGAACTTATAATAAGATCCTTTGTTGGGTCAAGTTTCTGACATAGTAATTGGTCCCCACAGGTCCATTTGGAGGTGATTTTGGAGCAAAGCACTTGTATATTTCTTGTGGGTTGAAGACTAATTACCGATCAGAATTTAAGGATGATCTTTCTTGCATGTACAGTGTTTTCACCACTGAGGGCCCGTAATCTGGAGTGTAACTACAAAAGGTGCAGGTGTTGCAATCGCACCCGGGCCCTAGAGCCTAAGGGGATGAAAAAGTCCTTTTGACTAGGGTTGAGCGACTTTTGTTTTTATAGGATCGGGTCGGATTTCACGAAACCCGACTTTTTCAAAAGTCGGGTCGAGTGAAATCGGCCGATCCTATAGAAAAGTCAGGGTCGGGGTCGGCCGAAACACGAAACCCAATGCAGTGCATTGGGTTTCTAATGGTTCCCAGGGTCTGAAGGAGAGGAAACTCTCCTTCAGGCCCTGCGATCCATATTATTGTGTAAAATAAAGAATAAAAATAAAAAATATTGCTATACTCACCCTCGGACGCGCCCTGGTTCTAACCCACAGCCTTCCTTTCTAAGACTCAGCGCTTGAAGGACCTTTCGATGGCGTCGCGGCTTGTGATTGGTCGCGTGACGCCCATGTGACCGCTCACGCGACCAATCACAAGCCGCGACGTCATCGAAAGGTCCTTCAGGCGCTCATTCTTAGGAAGGAAGGCTCCCGGTTACAACCAGGGCACATCCGAGGGTGAGTATAGCAATATTTTTTATTTTTATTCTTTATTTTACACTTAAATCTGAATTCCGATACCGATTCCCGATATCTTAAACATATCGGGAATCGGTATCGGAATTCCGATTCCAGATTCAGAAGATCGCCGACCTCATGGCCGACCCCACACAGGGGTCAGGTCGGGTTTCATGAAACCCGACTTTGCCAAAAGTCGGCGACTTCGGAATCTGGCCGACCCGTTTAGCTCAACCCTACTTTTGACCCCTATAAAAAGGCCAACAGTACTAAAGACTTGCAATAATTGGGGGCCCCATTGGAGCTTTTGCATTGAGGCCAATGAGCTTCAAGTTACACTATTGCCTGTAATTGCACTCCAACATCTGGAGTCAGTGCTGCTCTCGCCATCCTTGTGGACAGTATGGGCAGCATGACCACTGGGCCGGAGGAGGCAAGAGGCTGGAATGTGACCAAAGTTGCACCATCTCTTTCTACAAGCCCAAACTTGCCCGGCGTCACCACAGGGTGCACCTGGGCAAGTATTAGGCCCTGGACAAATGGGGGGGAGTCCACTTGCTGTCAGCAGGGGTGGAACTACCGCTGTCACAGTGGTTGTCGCTCGCTGAGACTGCCCGGGCCTGGCAGGTGAGGGAACTGCTGATGCAAACAAATGCTTCAGCTGGATATGCGTCCTTGGAAGCACATTCAGATGAAATGTATTGCAGCGCACAGACTCATCAGGTCCCTGCACAGTAGCACACACTCCCGGGCAATCAGAGGCCAGCAGCTGATGTCGGCGTGCACGGAGGCATATGACAGTGAAGTCAGGTGCACCCACGATTGCATGCTGAAGTCAGCTGCCGGCTTCAGAAGAGGACATTACGTAGCAGGGTGCGGATGGGAGGTGAGTATTTATTTATTAATTTAAATCAGTGAGTACACGGTGGCCCTACTACTACATGGATGTCATATCTGTCCATCTGTACATCATGAATCGTGGTATGTGCTAAAGGGGACCATTGAGACTCTTTCACCTGGGGCCCACGAAAACCTGGAGCCGACCCTGAGCCCGACTACAACTGCCCTGCCACATCTCCTTAACTTTAGGCTTATTGTCTCTTTAACAATACAGATATAAAATGAAATCCTCACTTGTTTATCACAGCCGATGACACTGATAACATAGTAAAAAAAAAAAAAGAACAAGCAACAAAACAGAGAAAACCCTGCAAGTTCTCTGAAAATGTATTGAATTCTTTGTCTTTTTGACGAAATTGCCAGTTTAATTATTTTATTTTCACAATATGAAGATATAATAATTCTCCAGTGTCAAAACATCTCCGCGGCTGATTTTTTTTAAACGTCTTATATAACACATATCTACTAATTCCTCGCTAGCTATAGTCAGTGAAACAAAGCAGCCATTTACAATCTCGCGCTCGTTGCAAGTCTTCCATTGTCAAATCATTGCAGAAATTAACTAAATGAGAAAATAGCTTGTTATCGTCTGAGCCCTATCTCCTCCTACTTTCTTCCTTGCACTTAGAAGTAGCGTAGCCGCGCTACATATGATATGACATAGTATGTGGGCTTTGACAGTACTGCAATTAGTAAATTCTGATTAAAACATGCAGAAAATCATGATGCAACTTCTTTTGGGTGTCTCTGGGTAGAGATGGCAATTACAAAGATTAGGAAAATGAACAATGAGGATATTACAATCCGTAATATTTTATTGCATAGCGAATTACATTAGATTCTTCTAATAGTGCAGTATGTCATATTACCACATCTAAGGCATCCATGAATAATCATGCAACTGCATTTAAAGGAGTTCTGTTCAAATGTCATCATTGAGAAACTGTGAGCTCTCCTAGCAGGTCTGTTTTAGAAAATACTTACATTCCCAATAAAATATTAATTCTGCATTATTTTTTTAACAAAGCATTGCATTGTGCAGTTTCTCTATTATTCCTAAGGGACATTTATGAATAATTTGACAGCTTGATGTTCCAGTTCCCTTTTGGTAATGGCGTGCCTCTATACAGTCTACACTCATTGGACAATGATATACTAAGGGCGGCACCACATAATTGATTGTCCTGGATGTAAAATTTGCAAGGATGCAAAATTTCGGAAGCCAGAAATGCTACAACAGGGCCAAAACATATGCCCCGGTCTATTAGCTGGGTGTTCTGTATCTCCAGGCAAGTGCAACTCCCTGCCCCGCAACTTTAGATCCTGTAAATAACAGGTTGCTGTGGAACTATATGTAACCAATAGCAAACATAGGTTTCAGCAAATATCTAGTTATGAATGAAGTACATTTGCAAAATTATACCATATAAGCACTAAAGAAAAAGACTAGAATTGAGAAAAACAGTATCAACATTTATTGATACATAAAATAATAGTACAATGAGCAATTGGTGAGAGGAACGGCTAAAAAAATGTATATATATAAGGGGGAGAGAGTGGAAAATCACTCCCTAAGCTACGCGCCAAGGTAGTTAAGCCCACAATCTGTTCGTAGTACCAGGTGCAACTGAAAGTCTATAGTTGACCAATATATTACAAAATGCTCATGATGTTACACAGATATAAGTGCAAAGAACCTGTCAGATAGATAGGCAATAACATCAGCCAAATATCTAGCACAGTAACTAGTGGCATGGGGGCACAGAGGACTTAGCATAACAGTTGCATATAGTCAAGTAAGGACTGGGGCTGAAATTCAGCCCTGGCATTTGAACTCACAGAGGCCCATGTTGTCCCAGTCCCCATGAACCAGATGGGATATATTACTAATATTACCCTGGATGGAGGAAAGGAAGATTTACTACAAGACCAATATTTCTAATGATATTTGTGACTGCGCATGTGCATAGGATGTCCAGGCTGGAAGGAGAAGAAGAGAAGAAATACCGTAAGTGAAAGCATCTGCCCGCGTGTGTGCGCCGTGTATGATGCGAAGTCTATTACGCAGCAGCTTGGAGACAGCGATGTAGGCACTCGGAGATCTAGAATCATTGGCTGCTGAGCAAGAGCAATAATTTTCGTACACGAGTAATTTTGCAAATGTACATAATTCATATCTAGCCATTTGCTGACACCCATGTTTGGTATTGGTTACATGTACTATTACTAGGATTTTTTTACAGGTTAGTATCCTGTAGAACTGTAGCCTACAATACATGAGGTGAGCAATGATTGTGCCACCTATGCAAGCCTTCATGGTGAGCTGGGGAGAAGAAGACTTGGTTGCTTGGGTAAGGTGAGTACAAACTTTATTTTTTTGCGAGGGGCGGGTCTAAGCTGGCATTATTACTATTGAAATGGGCAATCAAGGGGCAACTAAGAGGAAACTAAGGGGGCATTAATAATTTCCAAAGAGGCACTTTGTTTCAAGGGGCATTTAGGGTACATTAGCACCGGATTAGGGGGCACAATACTTGCCTTAGTCTGGGCCCCACATGCTGTGCTACTTACTCTGAGTTTCCCAGAACTTATACAAATTTGACTAAAGGGAGTAAATGGCTTAAAATAATAAAAGAGCCAATACATACTTAGTGACTCTCCTGCCACTCCAACGCTGCTGCTCCGCTGTCCTTGGCCGCCTCTGTTCACCTAATTGCAGCGGTCACGTGCCGGATACTCATGTGACTACTGGAACCAATCATTGGCCTCAGTGGTCATGTGCCATGCTCTTTAGTAGGATTTTTCAGGGTTAAATATGTTGAAGACAAGTGTTGCTTTAATGCAGATTTTAATATATAAAATGAGCAGCATACAATATTTTTTGCTAGTTGCAGTTTCTTTCTTGTCTTTTCGGTCATTGACTTTGTTTTCCTCATGTAGCATGCCTTGGATATGGTGTTATTCGTGTGTTACCTCGGTTGCCTCATTTCTCCTACACACTGAGCCCATGGGGCACCCTAATGGTTCCCTCGACTTTTATGTGTAATGTTTTATGTATGATGTGTAATGTGCTGTACATAATTAGTTCAGGGATAGAAGGAGTTAAAAAAAGGGGCCGGTCCAACAGGCTGACAGGGACGGAATTTCCTGTTTCTGGAGCAGTGCACGGGCAGGCTTGCCCAGGGCAAGACGCTCTTCACAGCCAGGAACAGAGGGTGCTCTGGTTGATGAAAGCTGCCATGGACTGTCGGGCAGTGTGGATGGGGCCTGGTACTGTGGCAACGTCTCCTGTTGCGGTTCTCAAATCTGGATAGGAGTCATTGATGCTGAGCAGCCTCCAAACGTTGCAGGGGCAGAGCAGGAAGCATTGTGTTATTATAGTAAAGTTTTCCCGTTGGAACAGAACTGTGGCCTGTGGTGTTTTCCTGAATACTCATCCCCAGCGTGTGATGAAGGTAACTGACTGTACCGCAGGACTGGGATTTCACCTGTCGTTTCATGTGCAAGGGACCAGGGTTCTCGCTGACTGTTGTTTAATGGACTCGGCTATGACTGCCACCCTGTGCTCCCTTGTTACATTTCCATATTGATTTCTCTGCAGGACATGAAAAATGCCAGGCAAAGACATATGTACAAAATGTAATAAAGTGAAAAAAGACACAAAAATACATAAAATAAATGCTTGAAATGTTCAGTACTGTGCAAAACTTTTAGGCAGATGTGAAACACTACCTCAAAGGTGATGTTACTAGTAGCGACACGTGTAGGCTGCAGCCAATGAGCGGCCATCTGTTCATACATGAAGTGGATCTGCAGAACCTTCTTTAAAATGAATTATGGACCAAGTTCGGCGCTGGCTTCTCCCATGTGTGTACTTAAAAAGAGACCTGTCAGTCACCTCTAGCGGCACTGAGAAAATCTTCAGATTATGTTTTCTGAAAGCGCCGGAGCGTTTCAGAGACAAATATGCCGTCTGCAAACGTGCAGCGATGCTCTGATTCCTACTACCCACGGACTGATCGGCATAAATCAGCGGGCAGGTTCCCTTTAAACCCTTCTAAGGCCGAGCATCAATTACCAATGCTTACCTAAGTGTCTCTAGTCAGGACATATGGGGGAAGATTTATCAAAAAATGAAGCAAGGAGCACACAGCAAACAATCGAATTGCAACTCTCATCTTCCAAAAGGTCACAAGTGTTGCAATCTGAATGGTGTTTTATTTAATAAATCCCCGCCATTGTGCATTCTCATTCCTCTTTGCATAGGGGATATAATACCCATACAGATCATTAACATTTTAATATACTAAGTGTTATTTATTTCTTAAAGAAATCTTATAGGTGTAGCTGCCCTGGATAGTAAAAGTGATGAACTAAAAGCATAAAAATACCACCAACAACAGTTTGCTCTTTATTTTCCACAATGAAGGCATTGAAACCATTCCTGGCCCAGGGAGATTTCTGCCACTTTGAAACATTAAGCCCATAAGCTGTTTTTACATGCATTATGTGCCATTTAGATGAGTAAATGGTTGCTAATTTATTAAAACATTACAGATGTTTGGTGTGTTTAGACTGCCATCTAGTGGTAGGTGTGGGCACAACACCTTGCCAGATAATCTACTGCACACTAGACGCTTATACATTTCCATGTCGGGTAAAGCAACTAATTGAATTTGTTACAAATTTTCAGAAAAAATTGAATTTGCCAAAATCCAACATTTTTGGAGATTTGATTGACTTGTTACTGAGTGTTAGTCTACAGCGGAAGATCTGCAGGCTGGAGGAAGTGAATGGCATACTGAACGGAATGGTGTGGAAGCAAAACTGGTGAGGGGTTGGCATAGGACAGATGAGTGTAATGTTTTATTACTTTTTAACCCCTTCTCTCTTCTCTGCTTTCGTGTCCGGAGAGACCACAGAGCATAAAAAAAATGTCATTTATTGTCTCATGCTGTTTTAATTTAGTTGATTGATTGTTATTGAGTTAAATTAGTGATAGATCTAAGAACAAACTTCCTATATATTCAGACAGGGCTTTGGGGGAGCATCTATGCAGGGGGCATTTATATGCATTTTATTACAAGTGTCTTGAGGTCAAACTTGATTCAGATCTTTCATTCACCCCCTTCATCCGATCACGCACTCACTGATGTAATCAACACATCAAAATATTTCCAGAATTTGACCTTTTCTTTCTTTTGACTCTGCAAAAACTTTGACTGTTGCTCTTATTCATTCTCATCAGGACTATTGTAACTATCTACTAATCGGTCTTCTTCTTACTGAACCCTCCCTTTTTTCAATCCAACCTTAATGCAGCAGCCAGGATCATATTCCTTGCCAACCATTACACTGATGCCTCTACCCTGTGCCAGTCATTACACTGGTTACTCATCCGCTACAGAGTTCAATATAAACATATCACTCTCACCCACAAAGCGCTCCACGGTTCAGCACCACTCTACATCTCCTCCCTCATCTTAGTCCCCCATCCTACCCGTTCCCTCTGTTCTGCTAATGACCTAAGATTAACATCATCAATAATCAGAAACTCCCACTTCCATCTCAAAGACTTCTCCCATGCTGCTTTTGAATGAACTATCCAGGACACTTTGATTAATCCCCAATACCCACATTTTTAATCATGCCCTAAAAACACACTTCTTATGTTTTTCTTATGGAAGCGCTATATAAAAATAAAGATTATTATTATTATTATTATTATTAATTAACAGCCTTCTGTGTCTGTACTTTTACATATACTGCTTGGTTACCGGTTCATGCAGCATTATGTGAACACCACATTTATCATCCACCTTTCGTGTCTCCCGTTTTTCCTCATAGATTGTAAGCTTGCGAGCAGGGCCCTCACTCCTCTTGGTATCTGTTGATTTATGTGATTATTGTTATTCTGTAATGTATTTTATTGTCTGTACAAGTCCCCTCTAAAGCGTAAAGTGTGAGGAATATGTTGGCACTATAGAAATATAATTATTATTATTATTTTTGAGTCATTTTCGTTTTGGACTGATTTCTATGTGGACCCAATCCAGTCTGAAGGTGATTTCAGTGCATTTACCAGAAATTAAATTTGGTATATTCGCCCATCTCTATTCCTTCCTTAGTAAATGTAATAAGGGCTCTCCTGGTTGTCATCTTCTTAGGTGGTAGACAGACCTTTGCGCGCCTTAAATCTCTGGGGTTGGGGGTACAACTGCTACCTCGATATCGCACTAGCCCGAATATTCGTAATATACAGGTGCTTCTCACAAAATTAGAATATCATCAAGAAGTTAATTTATTTCAGTTCTTTAATACAAAAAGTGAAGCTCATATATTATATAGTATAGAGTCATTACACACAGAAGTATCCAGGACATGGGCTACAATTGTCGCATTCCTTGTGTCAAGCCATGACCAATAAACAACACCAGAAGCGTCTTACCTGGGCCAAGGAGAAAAAGAACTGGACTGTTGTCAGTGGTCCAAGGTGTTGTTTTCAGATTAAAGTAAATTTTGCATTTCATGTGGAAATCAAGGTCCCCGAGTCTGGAGGAAGAGTGGAGAGGCCACAATCCAAGCTGCGTGAGGTCTAGTGTGAAGTTTCCACAATCAGTGATGGTTTGGGGAGCCATGTCATCTGCTGGTGTAGCTCCACTGTGTTTTATCAAGACCAAAGTCAGCGCAGCCGCCTACCTGGAAATTTTAGAGCACTTCATGCTTCCCTCTGCCGACAAGCTTTTTGGAGATGGAAATTTCATTCTCCAGCAAGACTTGGCACCTGTCCACACTGCCAAAAGTACCAACACCTGGTTTACAAACAACAGTATCACTGGGCTTGATTGGCAGCAAACTCGCCTGACCTTAACCCCATAGAGAATCTATGGGAGTATTGTCAAGAGGAAGAAGAGAGACACCAGACCCAAAAATGCAGACGAGCTGAAGGCTGTTATCAAAGCAACCTGGGCTTCCATAACCCCTCAGCAGTGCCACAGGCTGATCGCCTCCATGCCACACCACATTGATGCAGTAATTGACGCAAAAGGAGCCCCGACCAAGTATTGAGTGCATTTACTGAACATACATTTCAGTAGGCCAACATTTCGGATTTTAAAATCATTTTTCAAGCTGGTGTTATAAAGTATTCTTATTTACTGAGATAATGACGTTTGGATTTTCATTGACTATAAGCCATAATCATCAACATTAACAGAAATAAACACTTGAAATAGAGTTTACAATGTTTACAATGACTCTATATGAGTTTCACGTTTTGTATTGAAGAATTTAAGTAAATTAACTTTTTGATGAAATTCTAATTTTGTGAGGAGCACCTGTATGTCATTAATAGTTTTTCAGTGACTTGCTCATTAGTTGGAAACTCTTTTTCATACTTAATATCTTTGCTGCCTCCTTTCAGCAATTATTGACTCTACAAATAAATGAGAATATGAGCATGGATTGGCAATGAATATAAGTAACATTTTGATTTAAAGGCATTTTCTGAGTAAAAAAAGTTATGGAAAATGTATGAAAAGCTTCCAAATAAAAGTACAACTCTCATTTTACCACAGCCATTTAAAGGGGCTATCCACTACTTGGACAACTCCTTCTCAATCCCAATGTTTCCCCCTTGTGAAATATTAACCCCTATATTCCCCTCTGGTGACAGCGGTGTCAGCACTGGCTCTCCTGGGGATTGTGTGACATCGGTATGTCATGCGATTCCAGTGGCCAGTCGGTGTTGCCTTCACTTTTTCCACCTTCAGACATATTATTATAGCGCCATTTCTTCCATGGCGCTTTACATGTGACATATCACATACATATTTGGTGAGTTTTTGATGTTGCAGATTTTCTGCAGCATTTCTGCACCCATTAGATACTTGTGATTTTTCATTGTGTTTTTTTACATGTATTTTTTTGCATTTTTGTCAGCCACATCTTTTTTTTGTATATTTTTGGTTGGCCATGCTTTAAAAAAGAACTGCTTCGTTTTGTACATTACTTCCTGTTACTTAGATTTGATAAAAGTTTATTGTTAAATTCATGTGTGGATTATATGCGTTTTTACGCTTTGCTGGAGCTGCGTTTCTTGCACAGCAAAATTACAAAACATCAAAAACCTCTATAAATACTGATCCTAGGAACTTAGCCTCAGGCCACATGCACACACTGAGTATTTGGTGACTTTTTTTACCTCAGTATTTGTAAACCAGAACCAGGAGTGGAACAATCAGAGCAAAAGTATTAGGCTGCCATCACACTAGCAGTATTTGGTCAGTATTTTACATCAGCATTTATAAGCCAAAACCGGGAGTGGAACAATTAGAGGAAAAGCATAATAGAAACATGTGCACCACTTACATAGTAACATAGTAACATAGTTAGTAAGGCCGAAAAAAGACATTTGTCCATCCAGTTCAGCCTATATTCCATCATAATAAATCCCCAGATCTACGTCCTTCTACTGAACCTAATTGTATGATACAATATTGTTCTGCTCCAGGAAGACATCCAGGCCTGTGTTGAACCCCTCGACTGAGTTCGCCATCACCACCTCCTCAGGCAAGCAATTCCAGATTCTCACTGCCCTAACAGTAAAGAATCCTCTTCTATGTTGGTGGAAAAACCTTCTCTCCTCCAGACGCAAAGAATGCCCCCTTGTGCCCGTCACCTTCCTTGGTATAAACAGATCCTCAGCGAGATATTTGTATTGTCCCCTTATATACTTATACATGGTTATTAGATCGCCCCTCAGTCGTCTTTTTTCTAGACTAAATAATCCTAGTTTCGCTAATCTATCTGGGTATTGTAGTTCTCCCATCCCCTTTATTAATTTTGTTGCCCTCCTTTGTACTCTCTCTAGTTCCATTATAGCCTTCCTGAGCACCGGTGCCCAAAACTGGACACAGTACTCCATGTGCGGTCTAACTAGGGATTTGTACAGAGGCAGTATAATGCTCTCATCATGTGTATCCAGACCTCTTTTAATGCACCCCATGATCCTGTTTGCCTTGGCAGCTGCTGCCTGGCACTGGCTGCTCCAGGTAAGTTTATCATTAACTAGGATCCCCAAGTCCTTCTCCCTGCATTTATCACCCACTCCTGGTTTTGGCTTACGAATACTGAGGTAAAATACTGACCAAATACTGATCGTGTGACGGCAGCTTAATAGAAACACATCACCACTTCTGTATTTTTCACTCACTCCTGGTTTTGGCTTACAAATCCTGAGGTAAAAAAAAACCCTCACCAAATACTAAACATGTGAACGTAGGCTTAAGTTTTCAGTTTTCAATGAGGTCTCAATTTTGCAATAGATTTATGTGTAGGAAATGTGGTGCAGTTGCTTAGAGCAACCAATCAGATTGCTCCTTTTAGTCTCCAGCGGGGCCTCTGAAAAATGAAAGCTGAAATCCAATTGGTTGCTTGGAAAATGTGATAAAGTCCATAGCAACCAAACAAGTTTAACAAGGCCTCAAAAATGAATGTGGTTTCTACGGGCAACTTGATCCGATTTTAACATTTTGTTAATTCTTTCTGGTCGCATTATCCGTTTACATTGACAACATAATGTCATTTTACTCTCACATAGATATTAATATAAATAGATGCTTGAGGCATTTCCTTGGTAGGTATTATTATTACTTTGGTCACTGTAGTATTATATTATTATACCCCTATGTTGTTTTTTTTTCTTTTTAAACATCCAGTTACTCTGTTCTTAACCAGACCGCAGACCCCCTATGTCATACGCCAACTATCCTAAATGGCTGCATCTCAATTAGGGTGGCTACATAAAGCTCAGCCCGGCTGGGAAAATTGCCCAAAAACCACTAAATACTTCCCACACTTTTTAACTTTCCAGTTGACTTTCAGAAATAAACCTCTCCGACCACCGGGAGGAAAAACAAGCTGCTTTACATATGAATCACGTTCCCTAATTGACACCCAGCCAGTGAAAGAATGGATCCAGAGGGCTCACAGTGGGGCGAGAGAGTTTCTCATCCCTCTACACAAGGCACTCCAGTAAATCTATATGAGAGTCATGGGATATGTGCCCTGAATACATGATGGCTCTGTTCTATCACAATCCGTAGATGTTTATAAAGGATCTACATTCATCCTCTGCCCCAGAAATAAACTTATATTATTACAGTATACTCCTCATTATTGAAATTACACCAAAAAGAAAGCTCGTGGAATTGTGGCAGTCACAGGATGGATAGACATGATGAAAAAATGAGAACAAAATTTTCAAAGCATCTCAATATATTCAGTATCAAGTATAGACACCACACGCAGAAATCCCCGCACTTACAGCCTCGGATGCTATCAATTATTTTTCTATAGGCCTACAAACTAACAGTCAAGCAGCTGTTAAGAGACGCAAAGCAGCTTTTCCTCTTCTGGGCTGCTCTGTCGATGGGTCATGACCAGGGCCGGACTGGCCATTTGGCAATTCTGGCAAATTCCAGAAGGGCCGGTCTGGTTTTGGGCTGCCTTGCTGCTGCATTGTTAACAAAATCTGTGTTGTCAGGACACCCATACTGTTAAGAGTTGTGACGGAGAACAAAGTCGCTGACTCCGTCACTTACCCCAGTAGGCCACGGGTATCATCAGACATATTAGTCTTGTAGCAAATCTCATTTTCCCTCTATCCAGGGTAATATTAGTAATATATCCTATCTGGTGCTTGGAGATGGAGAAAACATGGGCCTGTGTGATTTCAAATGCCAGGGCTGAATTTCAGCCCCAGTCCGTACCTGGTCATGACTGCCGACGTCATGCTGATTGACAGCCGGCTCCCCGCAGTTAGGCAGCTTGGAGCCGGATGTCAATCAGCCTGATGAAGACAGCCATGCCCCGTCAACAGAGCAGAGTGGAAGAGAAGCCGATACTCTGTGGGTGTGATATCAGCAGAAGCAGCTGAATCGTTAGGAGGAGGGATTTGTGACCGCTCTATGTTGGGAAAGATCGGCTCTGAGCACAACAGGAAGGTAGTTAGCAACTACTTACCTGTTAATTCTTAGGACCTAAATAAAAAAAAATTATTCTGGATAACTCCTGTAACGGATGTCTGAGGATTGTTTTGCTAAGCTGAATGCAGTTGGGCAAATCATCAAGATCCGCTTCTGGCAGCTCCCTTTACAATTGCTCGGCAATGATGTGCCAGATATGCTCAATGGGAGACAAGTCTGAAGTTATTGTATATCATTAGCATGTCTATCCATCCTGTGATTTCCATAATTACACAACTTTTCTTTCTTGGTCATGCAATTTCAGTCTTGAGGAGTGTTGATAAGGAATCTCAATTCTTCCACGTGGGCATAAAAAGTTATTGTCCATTATATATGGGTGATCAAGAGGGGCACAAAATAACATGCTCTGAAGATGGTGAAAAATAGGCACTTGCATTATGTTTTCATATGAGAAAGGGCACACAAGTACTATGGAGTCCTTAGTTAGAGGTGGACTGGCACTAAACTGCTTCTTCTGCCTGCTGTTTGCAGCCACAATGAGGGTATGTGGGTACTGTAATATCACTGTAGTTTTTTAAGGCCATGTTCACATGTCCAGTAGTTATTTCCATTTTTTATGTGTTTTGGGATGCCAAAAGCAGAAATTAAATGATTCAATACAGGATCCATTCATTTGAATAGGGATGGACATGTCCTCAAATGTTTTCAATTTCACTGCAATCCAGCTGTAATTCTTTTTTTTTTAGCTAGATCAAAAAACATTGGCCCCAGTTCAACAAAACTGGATTTCGTTCATGCCAGTCTTGATGAGGGTTCAGGGTGGAGTTTGATTTTTCTAATATCTAATCTGTTTCTTCTCCTTTTCTGTTTCATTCCATTGCTTCTCACATTTCCATGTGCAACTAGGTAATATCTAGATTATTAAACCCCTTTATTTTAGGTCAGAGACAATCTAAGGGGAGGAGAGGGTTCACCACAGAGCCTCATATCCGCCCTGACACAGTTGTAGCTGTATTCATATCATACATTTTAGATACATGTTATAGAAATGTGATGTGCTATGGATAATCTATGCTTGTTAAATGTTTTACTTCATCTCACTTCAGCAACCCTCACGCTCTAGTTCCTTCTCCACATATCATTTGGGGATTATCTTTTGCAGAATTTATCAATAATTTAACATCTTGAAGGCAAATGATGTTGAAGCGTTGAACTATATTTCCATCTGTGCTGTCTAAAATAATTTGACGCACTCGCTGTAATAGAATCCATCTTCCCTTGCTGCTTTTTTCCACTGATACCTGAGTGGAGCCGAGATCTTCTTCCTGACTCCAGTAATATGTCTACCAGAGGACAAGGCTTACTTACAGCGGGCGCCACCTGGTACTGATGGCATCGGGGACTTGGGCCTCTCTTACGCTCCGGGGCACAAGTGCGACTGCGACCTTTGCACACTCTAAAACGAGAGTCCCTGAAATGTTACCATTATGATTGCTGGTTATAATATAATTGGTTTTCACTGTATAAGTTGTAGTTTTGAATAACACCATTTACTTTACCATATATGAAAAATAGGAAAATATTCTAAGTGGGGTGAAATGGTGAAAAAAAATGCAATTTTGCCATTGATTGTGAGTCACCTGCCAGGGCCGTGGGGTACTCGGTACAGAGTCCGGTACTTAAGGAGATGTGTCACGGTGGCAGCGACCCGGTCCGTGGCCCTGGGCGCCCATGTAAAGGGAATTGAATAAAGTTTGTGTTCGTGATGCCACCTGTGGTATTCAGTCAGGTGGGACCGACGCTGCTTAAGGGGGTCCTCTGGGGTGATCTTATGGCAGCTAGATTTTATACCTTCCCACAGGTGAAGCTGGGTCCCCAGGGCTCCCGGTGTAGAGACGAGGATGGTGCATGGTGCAGTAAAGAACGAGGACACAGGTTTGCAGTCTCTTTACCTGGTTTACTGTAACTTCAGGCAACCACAGTCCAGGGCACCAGATCACAGGTACAGGCAGGGTCGGCCAGCTTAGAAGCGAATCCAGAGTCCCCTTTACCAGGTGGAGATGAAAGCCTTCCTCAAAACGCGGTGGTGTTGTAGTACCTTACTGCCTATGGCTTCTGATAAGGTCCTCACAGTTCTCTCTGTCCTCCATAAAGGTTAGGACACAAACCCGTATGACAAGTGACTCAAGGTCTCTATCACGACCCAGGCCCTATATGCCACTGTACCTCCTGGGTATTAAAGCGGACAGGTGATTTATAATCCAGCTGTCCTGACGGTTTCTGCTGTGCCTCCTATAGTCCATCACGGCCTCGGTCTTCCGGCTACCGGAAACTGTACTCAGTCAGGGAGGTAGTCAAATCGCTGCTAGGCTCCCCTGGTATCTCTTTCCAGTGCTCTGCTCTCCTGCACACTTTCCACAAACTGTCCTTTTCTTCTGTATCTCTTTCTCCAGGAGCTGCAGCGACTCTGGCTGCACGGCCCCTTGCACGTCTCTCTGCCTCAGACTGCTCCAGTCTGCTATCTGGCCCTAACTGTTCACTAACTTCCCCTCCAGACAGAATATATTAGGGAAGTTCCCCTTAATCTGGGTTCAGAGCTCCCCTTTCTGGCTTAGAGTACGGACATGTTGTACATATGTTATCACCTGATAAAATAGATCTTTCATCGCTTCCAAGCGTGACATCACTCTCTCCGTGAAGAAAGCAATGCCACTGTGACAACCAGGACCCTGGTTCGTCACAATTGTTTTTTGGGTTTTATTTTTATGGTGTTTATTGCGCAATAAAAATGACCTAGCTAAAATATGATCCAGATCAGTATGGATACGGTGATACCAAACCTTTACAATTTTTATTTTAATATTGGCTTAAAAAAATCTGAAATTTTTAAAAATATATACGGTATATATTTTGCCATTGATGGAGCTGTATTAGGTCTTATTTTTGTGTTTGCCTAAGCTGTAGTTCTTAATGGTAATATATTGAAAAACATAAGATGCTTTGATTGCTTTTTATTACATTTTTTAAACATTTTAACTTTTTTCTTTATAGGTTCATTAATTTTATATTTTAATTGAACGTGCACATGCAGCAGTACTTTAGTTCTTTTTACATAGGGAAAGAGGGATTTGAATTTTTAGGTTTTCTTTTTAATTTATTTTTATAAATATTTTTAAAGTAGCAGGAGACTTGGACTTGTGATCGATTGGTCGCCTGTACTATGTACTGTAATAGTTTTAGTTTTACACTCTATAGTACAAATCACAATCTCCAATGAAGCTCAACCAGCAGCTGGGCTTCACAGGAATACAAAGATGGCAGTGATAGGGGCTTTCATCCATGACAACCCATCAGTGCCCCTTTTCCAACCTCTTAAATTATACTGTCACAATTGACCGTGACATCGAATGGTTTAAAGAGAATCTGTCAGCAGGATTTATCACTATAAAATAATAAAATAATAATTGATACCTTTGTTGCAGGAATCCGATCAGAGGTTCTTTTTTTATTCATGGTTTTAAGTTTTCTTACACTTTTGTGCATCACGGCGAGCCTGGGGGGGTTGGGTCTTCTTCTGCTCCAGCCCCTCTGTCAACCTCCTGTGTTTATACAGATCTCTGATTATGCAGTCACAGGCCTCCGTTTTGAAATTTTGCACTTCCAACATTGGGTGGGCTGCGTGTGCGCAGTGTGAGATTCCATATCTAGTTTTCAATAAAATGGCACCGGAGTTGGCGCATGTGCAGATCGAGATCTTGGATCAGATCAAGATCTCGACTCAGATCTCGATCTGTGCATACTCCGACTCCAGCGTCATTTTATTGAAGACTCGAAGGCCAGACGTGGAATCTCACACATAACCCACCCAATGATAGCGGCAGTGGCGTGAAATTTCTAAATGGGGACAGATTACTGAATAATCAATAATCTGTAGAACCATAGGAGAACAGAAACTGATTGTAGCAAGCATAATTCATGTAGGTTATCCCATACAGGATTAATAGGAATAATAGACAATTATATAGTACATACCCTACATGTACAAAAGGACCAATAGGGCCCAACTGCAAATATTGTATAAAAATTAAACACCACAAAAAAGCAGTCAAAAAGTCCCTTAAAATATATACTTTATTAAATAACCATTTAAAACCTATAGAAACAGGTACAATGGCACAAATGTAAAAAATGTATACATGCCCACAGTGGTCACAGTGCCCACAGTGGTCATGAGTAACGACAACAAGGGCTAAATTGGCCCATCACCCCCGCATAATCCCAGTACAATGTCAGACTATGGCACATAGAAATCATGAACAAATGAAAATGTTAGTACATCATATTACCCGTAAAGAGGAAAACCTCATAGTACATACCTATAGGGTACGGGAGTGAGGGGCCAACAGCCCACCCCATAGGAGGCAGTCAGAGGGGCTGGAGCAGGAGAAGACCCAACCCGCTGCACAGAAGACGTCACTAGACAACTTAAAACCATGACTAAAAAATAATCTCTGATCAGATTCCTTCAACATAGGTATCAATTTAATTAATGTAAGAGCACCATTATGGTGATACCTTTGTTTTATTGTGATAAATCCTGCTGACAAGTTCCCTTTAAACTTGCTCCGATAGCTCTGAAAGCAGCAGTAAGGTATCAGGGATCGAGCAACAGAAATGCTGCTGTCCTAGATTTACTGAGGCATTTAAGTGGTTAATAGCAGTTATTAGAGCCAGCACTGTTATTAAAGGGAGGTGCCATCTGTATAACACAGCCAGCACCTGAGTCCGCTACATACACCAACACATGCTTCATAACTTAATAGCACATTATAGAGTGGGAATGACTTAATTATTTGACTTTGAAACTATAACTTTCTTTAGGCAATCTGGTTTGTGGTGTGTGGTAATTTGGGGGTTTACGTAAGGGTACACATGTACTCTATGCAATACAAATACAATTCAATGGGTAGGGCATGAGGAGGACAATTTTGCGCTGTGTATTTTGCATGCTAATTTTTGTTCTTGTCTTCAAGGGATTGTTTAGCTTTATGAAGAAAGTCTAGATTCACTTTATGTGACTGCAGGCTTCTGAATCCTCACTGCATGTGCACCACACACTGTCAGGATTCTCCAGTGCCAGCAACGCAAGACAGTAGTCATGCGAGCATAAATATCTACTATATAATTGTCTAAGGGTCACTTCAATCTGTCTGTCTGTCTTTCTGTCTGTCTTTCTGTCACAGATATTCATTGGTCGCGGCCTCTGTCTGTCATGGAAATCCAAGTCGCTGATTGGTCATGGCAAAACGCCCATGACCATTGCCACAACCAATCAGCAACGGGCACAGTCCGGCGGCAATGTGGCCGCTCCTTCCTCCCCGCAGTCAGTGCCTGCTCCATACTCCCCTCCAGTCAGCCCTCACACAGGGTTAATAGCAGCGTTACTGGACCGCGTTATGCCACGGTGTAAAGCACTCCATTAACGCAGCTATTAACCCTGTGTGACCAACCTTTTACTATTGATGCTGCCTATGCAGCATCAATAGTAAAACGATCTAATGTTAAAAATAATAATAATAATAAAAAAGGTTATTCTCACCCTCCGACGTGCACCCTCTCCTCGGCAGTGCAAGCGGCAGGTTCCGGTGCTAAGGATGCTATGCGAGAAGGACCTTCCATGACATCACGGTCATGTGACCGTGACGTCATCACAGGTCCTGCACTCATCCAACCCTGGGACCGGAAGCTGCACCGCACACAGGCGATAGGACTACAAGGGCTCCCTTGGAAGGTGAGTATATGTTTATTTTTTATTTTAACTCTTTTTTAACCTGTTACATACGTGTCTGGGCAATATACTATGTGGCTGGGCAATATACTATGTGACTGGCCAATATACTACGTGACTGGCCAATATACTACGTGACTGGGCAGGATACTACATGGCTGTGCTGTATACTACCTGGCTCTGTGCTGTATACTACGTCGCTGTGCAATATACTACGTCGCTGGCTAATATATTACGTGACTGGGCAATATACTACGTGGCTGGGCACTATACTACATGACTGGGCAATATACTATGTGACTGGGCAATATACTACGTGGCTGGGCAATATACTATGTGGCTGGGCAATATACTACGTTACTGTCCAATATACTATGTGGCTCTGTGCTGTATACTACGTCGCTGTGCAATATACTACGTAGCTGGGCAATATACTACATGACTGGGCAATATACTACGTGGCTGGGCAATATAATACGTGGCTGGGCAATATACTACGTAACTGGGCAATATACTACGTGACTGGGCAATGTACTACGTGGCTGGGCAATTTACTACGTGGCTGGGCAATATACTATGTGGCTGGGCAATATACTATGTGGTTGGGCAATATACTACGTGGCTGGGCAATATACTACGTGGGCTGTGCAATATACTACGTGGACATGCATATTCTAGAATACCCGATGCGTTAGAATCGGGTCACCATCTAGTGTGATATATATATGTATATATATATATACTGTATATACTTCTGGCACAGGAAAGATATATATCTTGGTACCGTGTTAGCCAGTAGATAGAAAAATATTTAGAATTGAGAGTCCTCAGTGGTTGATACCTTTTAATGGCTAACTGAAAAGATGGTAACAAATTGCAAGCTTTCGAGACTACACAGGTCTCTTCGTCAGGCAAAGACTAAAACAAATTCTGAAGAATCACATATTTATGCACAATATAGCACAGAGAAAAAAAAAGGGGGGGGGGAGCCATGGATAAGACAGGTGACATGAAGCAGAATTACCATGAGCAATAAACAGTAATGTCCATAAATATTGGGCCAGCTCTTAGATAAGGAATGTTTTATTGTCCTCTGATTAGGGTCTCTGTTGTGATGACCCCTCATAGTCTGAGGGGCAAGTTCCTTAGTTGATGTAAAAAGACATAAATCCGTGCGACACATTCATTCCTGCATTAAGACTGTCAAAGTTCGTCATCAGTTTATATTCCCAGACTCTTCTGTCTCTCTGAGATTTGAAGTTACCTTTTAACACAAGTAATTTCATGTCCATAATGTTATCATTTGGGAGACGAAAATGTATTGCCACAGGTAGATCCATTCTTTTTTCTCTTATTGTATGGCGATGAGAGTTCATCCTTGTTCTCAGTTTCTGCCCTGTCTCCTCCACATACAGACCCCCAGTTGGACATTTAGTACAAATAATTAGGTACACCACATTAGAAGTGACGCAGCTGAAAGTACCTGGGATCTTGTAGCCCTGATGTGAGTTGGGGATCTTTATCTTGTCCGTGGTCATTATAGATGGACAGGTTTTACATTTTTTCTGGTTGCAAGGAAAAGTTCCCGCAGCTGTTGGAGAGGACAGGGAGCTCTTGACAATGATGCTTCTTAGATTTGGGGGCTGCCTAAAACACAGTAGTGGGGGGTCTGGAAAAATGGATTGTAAGCGGGCATCTTTTTGTAGTAAAGGTTGTAATTTCCGTGCAGCTCCCCTTAGCACCTCCAGATTTGGAATGTAGGTAACTACTAGAGGTACCCGGTTATTTTCTTCTTTAGCTTTGTAATGTAGCAGGTGATTCCTTGATATTCTGGTGGCTCTTGTAATCTGGTTTTCAATTGTTCTTGGATGGTAGCCCTGATTCAAAAAGGTCTTTCTGAGGCGACCAAGGTGTTCATCCCTATCCATTGGGTTCGAACATATACGATTGTATCTGATGGCTTGGCTGTAAACAATAGAGTTTTTTATGTGTTTTGGATGGAAACTGTCCCATTTAAGGTATGTTGGACGGTCGATTGGCTTCTGATACAGGGATGTCTCTAGTTTATTGTTCTGCAGCTTAATGATGGTGTCCAAAAAGTTAATTTCAGTACAGGAGTAGTTGAGTGTAAAGTCGATGGTAGGATGAAATTGATTAAACTGTTCATGGAACGTCTTTAGCTGCGGCTCAGACTCCGTCCATATGATTAAAATATCATCAATGTAGCGGTAGTACGCCAGAGGCCTGATGGGACATGAGGACAAAAAGTAGCTTTCAAGCTTGGCCATGAAAAGATTTGCATACTGTGGGGCCATTTTACTTACCATTGCAGTGCCAGTCTCCTGTAGATAGATCTTCTTGTCAAATTCAAAGTAATTGTGGGTGAGGATGAATTTTATAAGTTTCACCATATGCATCAGTCCCTGGGTTTTCCAGGAAGAATTTGCAGGCATTTAATCCATCCTGGTGTGGGATATTAGAGTACAAAGATTCCACATCCATGGTGGCCAGGATGGTTCTTTCTGGTAGAGGACCTATTGCTGATAGTTTATTCAATAGGTCAGTTGTGTCCTGAATGAAGCTGGGTGTATCCTTTACCAGCGGTTTAAGAATACCCTCTACCCATCCAGATACCTGCTCAGTAAGGGTATGTGGGGGAGACAGGGCAGAAACTAAGAACAAGGATGAACTCTCATCGCCATATAATAAGAGAAAAAAGAATGGATCTACCTGTGGCAATACATTTCTGTCTCCCAAATCATAACATTATGGACATGAAAATACTTGTGTTAAAAGGTAGCTTCAAATCTCAGAGAGACAGAAGAGTCTGGGAATATAAACTGATGACGACCTTTGACAGTCTTAATGCAGGAATGAATGTGTCGCACGGATTTATGTCTTTTTACATCAACTAAGGAACTTGCCCCTCAGACTATGAGGGGTCATCACAACAGAGACCCTAATCAGAGGTGATTCTTCAGAATTTAGTCTTTGCCTGATGAAGAGACCTGTTTAGTCTCGAAAGCTTGCAATTTGTTACCATCTTTTCAGTTAGCCATTAAAAGGTATCAACCACTGAGGACTCTCAATTCTAAATATACTTCTGGCAACATTCTAACTAGACTTTCATCACAAACCTGGACAACCCCTTTCAGGATGATGATGCTACTGTCCTTTTTCTAAAGTTGGTAACTATGATCTATATAGATGTGAGATAGATATATAATGGATAGATAGATGATAATAGATAGATAATAGATACTGTAGATAGATATATATATATATAGATAGATGATTGTAGATAGATAGATAGATAGATAGATACTAGATAGATAGATAGATAGATAGATAGATAGATAGATAGATAGATAGATAGATAGATAGATGATAATAGATAGATACAGTTATACTCAAAAGTTTACATACCCGGCAAAAATTTTGCTTTCTTGGTCTTTTTTCAGAGAATATGAAAGATAACAACAAAACTTTTTCTCCACTCATGGTTAGTGGTTGGGTGAAGCCATTTATTGTCAAATTACTGTGTTTTCTCTTTTTAAATCATAATGACAACAGAAAACATCCAACTGACCCTGATCAAAAGTTTGCATACCCATTTCTAATACCGTGTATTTCCCCCTCTAACATCAATGACAGCTTGAAGTCTTTTGTGGTAGTTGTGGATGAGGTTCTTTATTCTCTCACATGGCAAAGCTGCTCACTCTTCTTGGCAAAAAGCCTCCAGTTCCTGTAAATTCCTGGGCTGTCTAGCATGAACTGCACGTGTTAGATCTCCCCAGAGTGGCTCAATGATATTCAGGTCAGGAGACTGAGATGGCCACTCTAGAACCTTCACTTTGTTCTGCTGTAGCCAATGACAGGTCGACTTGGCCTTGAGTTTTGGATCATTGTCATGTTGGAACATCCAAGTACCTCCCATGCGCAGCTTCCGGGCTGATGAGTGCAAATTTGCCTCCAGTATTTGCTGATAATGTGCTGCATTCATCTTTCCTTCAACTTTGGCCTAGTTTCCTGTGCCTTTGTAGCTCACACATACCCAAAACATCAGCGATCCACCTCTGTGCCTTACAATAGGAATGGTGTTCCTTTCATCATAGGCCTTGTTGACCTTTCTCCAAATGCAACGTTTATGGTTGTGGCCAAAAAGTTCAATTTTGGTCTCATCACTCCAAAATACCTTGTTCCAGAATGTTTGAGGCTTGTCTCTGTGCTGTTTGTGTACTGTAGGCGAGATACTTTGTGGCATTTGTGCAGTAATGACTTTCTTCTGGCGACTCGACCATGCAGCCCATTTTTCTTCAAGTGCCTCCTTATTGTGCATCTTGAAACAGCCGCACCGCTAGTTTTCAGAGAGTCCTGTATTTCAGCTGATGTTATTTGTGGGTTTTTCTTTGCATCTCAAACAATTTTCCTGGCAGTTGTAGACGACATTTTTGTTGGTCTACCTGACTGTGGTTTTGTTTTTACAGAGCCCCTGATTTTCCATTTGTTAATCACAGTTTGAACGCTGCTGACTGGCATTATCAACTCTTTGGATATCTTTTTTTATCCCTTTTCTGTTTTGTATAGTTTAACTACCTTTTCCTGTAGATCCATTGACAATTCTTTTGCTTCCTCCTGACTCACAATCCAGAATTGTCAGTAGCTGGATGAAAGATGCAAGAGTCTGTCTGGATCCCAGAAACTCACTCAGCTTTTATGCACACACTGATTACAAGCAAAGAGGTCACAGGTGAGGATGTTACATTTACTAGCCATTCAAATCCATTTGTGTCAACTTCTGTGTTATCAGGCTCAAATCACCAGGGTATGTGAACTTTTGATCAGGGTCATTTGGATGTTTTGGGTTGTCATTATGATTTAAAAAGAGAAAACACAGTAGTTTGACAATAAATGGCTTCATCCAACCACTAACCATGAGTGGAGAAAAAGTTTTGGTGTTATCATTCATGTTGCCGGAATAAAGGCCAAGAAAGCAAAAATAATGCAGGAGTATGTAAACTTATAAGCACAAGTGTAGATAGATAGATGATGATAGATAGATACCTTTTTTGATTTATACACAGCATTGTGATCCCTGTTCTCCCTAGAGAGAACAGTAAGACTTGGGCATAACGGTGTCTGGGCAGGGAGACAGATTTCATTGCAGAGACCTGCAGGGAAGCGGCTGCGCAGAGTCCGGCGTGCCAAATAGGTGCTCAACTGATTGTGTTGCTCTACAAGGACCTTGAAGTCCTGGTACGGGTTGTCAAGTGCATGTTATTGTTGTGCTGTACCCTGGACAGTGGTATATATATGGTATGTATATATATATATATATATATATATATATACATACATACATACATACATACATACACTGCTCAGAAAACACTTAAACAACAGAATCTAACTCCAAGTAAATCAAACTTCTGTGAAATCAAACTGTCCACTTTGGAAGCAACTCAGATTGATAATCAATTTCACAAGCTGTTGTGCAAATGGAATAGTCATGTACAGTAACAGTCGCACTCAAAAAAGAAGTTTTCAGATTTTTTGTTTCAACAAAAAACGTGGTTTTCTTTATTATAGTGAACAAACACCAAAGTAAAGGTATCACCGCAGTGTTTCAAGGTAACGTTTCGACCCACAGGGTCTTTCTCAAACCTTCTAATAGTAGAAACCGAGCGGAGGGCACAAATCCCTGGAGGGGTGCAGGAGTCCCGTTAGGGGCTATAATTGGAGAGTCACAGGTGTCACACCACCAACGCAGACATCCGTTATCTTCCATTTGAAACGGATCCGAGCAAGCAGTAGGGTGGAAAAAACATAAAAAAGACAAGGAAAAGGTACTAAGAAATCAAAGAGAGAAAGGAACAGATAAAGAACAAAAATGAGAGCATTGGGGGTGAGGGTAATTAAGAGCAATAAACCATAGGCTAATCGGTACCTAATGGCAGTCAGGCTACCTCTGGAAAGCACATGGCGGGCTGGGTGGCCCTCCAAAGATATGCCACCCCACAACATTACTGACCCACTGCCAAACCGGTCATGCTGAAGGATGTTGCAGGCAGCAGATCGCTCTCCATGGCGTCTCCAGAGTCTGTCACGTCGGTGACATGTGCTCAGTGTGAACCTGCTTTCATCTGTGAAGAGCACAGGGCACCAGTGTCGAATTTGCCAATCCTGGTGTTCTGTGGCAAATGCCAATCGTCCTGCATGGTGTTGGGCTGTGAGCACAACCCCCATCTGTGGACATCAGGCCCTCAGACCATCCTCATGGAGTCAGTTTCTAACCGTTTGTGCAGACACATGCACATTTGTGGCCTGCTGGAGGTCATTTTGCAGGGCTCTGGCAGTGCTCCTCCTGTTCCTCCTTGCCCAAAGGCTGAGGTAGCAGTCCTGCTGCTGGGTTGTTGCCCTCCTACGGCCCCCTCCACATCTCCTGGTGTACTGGCCTGTCTCCTGGTAGCGCCTCCTGCCTCTGGACACTACGCTGACAGACACATAAAACCTTGCCACAGCTCGCATTGATGTGCCATACTGGATGAGCTGCACTACCTGAGCCACTTGTGTGGGTTGTAGAGTCCGTCTCATGCTACCACGAGTGTGAAAGCACAACCAACATTCAAAAGTGACCAAAACATCAGCCAGAAAGCATTGGTACTGAGATGTGGTCTGTGGTCCCCACCTGCAGAACCACTCATTTATTGAGGGTGTCTTGATAATTGCCAATAATTTCTGTTATCTGTTGTCTATTCCATTTGCACAGTAGTAAAGGACAAAACGTGCACTCTCGCTAATAGTGGTGCAGACTGAACATGGAGAGATACTCCAGAATATAGTAATGTACAGCAACAGTCGCACTCAAAAATGAAGTTTTCAGATTTTTTGTTTCAACAAAAAACGTGGTTTTCTTTATTATAGTGAACAAACACCAAAGTAAAGGTATCACCGCAGTGTTTCAAGGTAACGTTTCGACCCACAGGGTCTTTCTCAAACCTTCTAATAGTAGAAACCGAGCGGAGGGCACAAATCCCTGGAGGGGTGCAGGAGTCCCGTTAGGGGCTATAATTGGAGAGTCACAGGTGTCTGCGTTGGTGGTGTGACACCTGTGACTCTCCAATTATAGCGCCTAACAGGACTCCTGCACCCCTCCAGGGATTTGTGCCCTCCGCTCGGTTTCTACTATTAGAAGGTTTGAGAAAGACCCTGTGGGTCGAAACGTTACCTTGAAACACTGCGGTGATACCTTTACTTTGGTGTTTGTTCACTATAATAAAGAAAACCAGGTTTTTTGTTGAAACAAAAAATCTGAAAACTTCTTTTTTGAGTGCGACTGTTGCTGTACATTACTATATTCTGGAGTATCTCTCCATGTTCAGTCTGCACCACTATTAGCGAGAGTGCACGTTTTGTCCTTTACTACTGTGCAAATGGAATAGACAACAGATAACAGAAATTATTGGCAATTATCAAGACACCCTCAATAAATGAGTGGTTCTGCAGGTGGGGACCACAGACCACATCTCAGTACCAATGCTTTCTGGCTGATGTTTTGGTCACTTTTGAATGTTGGTTGTGCTTTCACACTCATGGTAGCATGAGACGGACTCTACAACCCACACAAGTGGCTCAGGTAGTGCAGCTCATCCAGTATGGCACATCAATGCGAGCTGTGGCAAGGTTTTATGTGTCTGTCAGCATAGTGTCCAGAGGCAGGAGGCGCTACCAGGAGACAGGCCAGTACACCAGGAGATGTGGAGGGGGCCGTAGGAGGGCAACAACCCAGCAGCAGGACTGCTACCTCAGCCTTTGTGCAAGGAGGAACAGGAGGAGCACTGCCAGAGCCCTGCAAAATGACCTCCAGCAGGCCACAAATGTGCATGTGTCTGCACAAACGGTTAGAAACTGACTCCATGAGGATGGTCTGAGGGCCTGATGTCCACAGATGGGGGTTGTGCTCACAGCCCAACACCATGCAGGACGATTGGCATTTGCCACAGAACACCAGGATTGGCAAATTCGACGCTGGTGCCCTGTGCTCTTCACAGATGAAAGCAGGTTCACACTGAGCACATGTCACCGACGTGACAGACTCTGGAGACGCCATGGAGAGCGATCTGCTGCCTGCAACATCCTTCAGCATGACCGGTTTGGCAGTGGGTCAGTAATGTTGTGGGGTGGCATATCTTTGGAGGGCCACCCAGCCCGCCATCTGCTTTCCAGAGGTAGCCTGACTGCCATTAGGTACCGAGATGAGATCCTCAGACCCCTAGTGAGACCATATGCTGGTGCGGATGGCCCTGGGTTCCTCCTAATGCAGGGTAATGCCAGACCTCATGTGGCTGGAGTGTGTCAGCAGTTCCTGCAAGATGAAGGCATTGAAGCTATGGACTGGCCCGCCCGTTCCCCAGACCTGAATCCGATTGAGCACATCTGGGGCATCATGTCTCGCTCCATCCACCAACATCACATTGCACCACAGACTGTCGAGGAGTTGGCGGATGCTTTAGTCCAGGTCTGGGAGGAGATCCCTCAGGAGACCACCCGCCGCCTCATCAGGAGCATGCCCAGGCGTTGTAGGGAGGTCATACAGGCACATGGAGGCCACACACAATAGTGAGCATCTTTTCCTTGTCATGAGGGATTTCCACTGAAGTTGGATCAGCCTGTAATTTGATTTTCCACTTTGATTTTGAGTATCATTCCAACTCCCGACCTCCGTGGGATAGTCATTTTGATTTACATTGATAATTGTTATGTTTTATTGTTCTGAACACATTCCACTATGCAATGCATAAAAATTTGCAACTGAAATATTTCATTCAGAGATATCTAGGATGTGGTATTTTAGTGTTCCCTTTATTTTTTTGAGGAGTGTATATACAGTGAATGTGTCTGCTTGCTCTGGAAAGAACATTGGAAGTGGGAACAATACAGAACCATAGAGACAGAAATGGATACAAGGAGAGTGAAAGGGAGAGTGCTATTAGTAATGAAAGAGAGAAGAAAGGAGAGCATGAAATAAAGTGTCATAAGGGATGAGAGATTTAAAGAATGGAAGAGAAAGACAGAGGGGGAAGGAAGCAATGAAGGAGAAAAGAAAGAAAGAAAGAAAGAAAAAGAAAGAAAGAAAGAAAGAAAGAAAGAAAGAAAGAAAGAAAGAAAAAGAAAGAAAGAGAAAAAGAAAAAGAAAGAGAACTATAAAGAGCAATACAGAGGGAATAAAAGAGAGCAGTACAGAACAAGAGAAAGTGAGAGAGAGAAAGGGAAAGAGATAAAGAACGGAGAGGCAAAAAAAAATAAAAGTGAGGGTGAGTGAATGAGGAAGAATAAGGCAATGTTCACATGTCCAGTAATCGTTTGTTAGAACGGATCCAGAAAAAATCCTTTGGCAAAAAGTTGCGCAGACACAGCTATTGTTTCCGGTTATAAATGAATTTCAGCTGGATCTGTTTTTTTTTTTACATTGAAGTCTACGGACAACAGATCTGTTAATTAGCCATCCGTTATCTTCCATTTGAAACGGATCCGAGCAAGCAGTAGGGTGGAAAAAACATAAAAAAGACAAGGAAAAGGTACTAAGAAATCAAAGAGAGAAAGGAACAGATAAAGAACAAAAATGAGAGCATTGGGGGTGAGGGGTAATTAAGAGCAATGAACCATAGGCTAACAACACAACTATTTTAATTCTTGATTTTATTACATTTTCTTACATTACTTTCTGTTTATTACTTCACGAATACATGTATTTAGAACTGATTTGCTAAATAGTCAGAAGGGGGAGCCAGACATCAAGATCCTACTGCCGTTCAGCCCAATTCCTATGTAACGTTTTCATTCACATGTCAATGTAAACCACTGATTATGAGAGTTGTGTGATGGAAAGTCAACATAGTTTTAAATTAAAATTGCTTTTATTATTTTTTATGTTCTTTTTGCTCATCTAGTAATGAAAATGTATTTTGACATTTATTGTTGCTCCACATGATCCTTGTACAAAAACATATAAGCATAGCAAAAAAATTGGACCTTTTGTTTCTTACAGATGTACAAAGTTAGTTCTATCTCTAAAATATCACATGTGACCAGCAGATGGCGCTCACCATAGCGTTTTTAGAAACTGTATAATCTGAAAACCTTTTATTTAACAGTTTCTAAATTGTATTAATTCAAAGGTTTTCAGGTTTTGCTCACAAAATTCATGAAATCCATGATAAAAATAGAATTTAGAGAAACAGAAAATAAGTGTCCATTAATTTATACCATACAAATTTACACTTATTTAAATTAATTCTGATCTAAACAAGCTTCAAAATTCTTAGGCAAAAGGTATTGTAAGTATGCAATGTTTATGAGCTTAGCCTAATGATCACCCAAATGGGAAGGGATTAAAAAGCCTAGAAGTAATAGAATATACAATTATATTGAAATGCAAGGGAAATTGGGCAATCTCGGGCCGCACGGTGGCTCAGTGGGTAGCACTGTTGACAGTGATGATAATGTGTGCAAAACGCTGCAGATTCTAATAGTGTTGTGTAAGCAAAAATTGGTAAGTGCAATTAATTAGCAAAATTGCATTTGTTTTGTCTACTGAAATAATCATAAAATTTAAATAGCCGTTGACTTGTTATACTGACAGAAACCTGTCAGTGTAACAAGAGTATATTATTTTGACAGTTGCCTATGAGAATGTGCAGTATGCTCCGCTTCTGTGACCTGGAAATTACGTATCATATGTACTGTCAAGCAATCTACAGACAGGGTGGACAGCAGTGTGAGCAGCCTCTTCTTACCTCAGAACTCCTGATAGCTCCAGTATTAGATCAAACGCACAGGGTGGACAGCACTGTGAGCAGCCCCTTCTTACCTCAGAACTCCTGATAGCTTCAGTATTAGATCAAACACACAGAGTGGACAGCAGTGTGAGCAGCCTCTTCTTACCTCAGGATTCCAGATATCTCAAGTATTATATCAAACACACAGGGTGGAAAGCAGTGTGAGCAGCCTCTTCTTACCTCAGAACTCTTGATAGCTCCGGTATTATATCAAGCACACAGGGTGGACAACAGTGTGAGCAGCCTCTTCTTACCTCAGAGCTACTGATAGCTCCAGTGTTGCATCAAACAGACAGAGTGGACAGTAGTGTGAGCAGCGTCTTCTTACCTCAGAACTCCTGATAGCTCCAGTATTACATCAAACACACAGGGTGGACAGCAGTTTGAGCAGCCTCTTCTTACCTCAGAACTCCTGATAGCTCAAGGATTATATCAAACACACAGGGGGGACAATTGTGTAAGCAACCTCTTCTTACCTCAAAACTCCTGATAGGTCCAGCATTATATCAAACTCACAGGGTGGACAGCAGTGTGAGCAGCCTCTTTTTACCTCGACATCTGTGGTATCTCCAGTATTATTTCAAATAGACAGGGTGAACAGCAGTGTGAGCAGCCTTTTCTTACCTCGACATCTCTGGTATCTCCAGTATTAGATCAGACTGACAGGGTGGACAGCAGTGTGAGCAGCCTATTCTTACCTCGACATCCCTGGTATCTCTACTATTAGATCAGATTGACAGGGTGGACAACAGTGTGAGCAGCCTCTACTTACCTCAGAACTCCTGACAGCTCCAGTATTACATCAAACACACAGGGTGGACAGCGGTGTGAGCAGCCTATTCTTACCTCAGAACTCCTGATAGCTCCAGTATTACATCAAACACACAAGGTGGACAGCAGTGTGGGCAGCCTCCTCTTACCTCAGAACTCCTGATAGCTCCAGTATTACATCAAACACACAGGGTGGACAGCAGTGTGAGCAGCCTCTTCTTACCTCAGAACTACAGATAGCTCCAGTATTACACCAAACACACAGGGTGGACAGCAGTGTGAGCAGCCTCTTCTTACCTCGACATCTCTGGTATCTCCAGTATTATATCAAATAGACATGGTGGACAGCAGTGTGAGCAGCCTCTTCTTACCTCGACATCTCTGGTATCTCCAGTATTAGATTAGATTGACAGGGTGGACAGCAGTGTGAGCAGCCTCTTCTTACCTCAGTACTCCTCATAGCTCCATTATTATAACAAACACACAGGGTGGACAGCAGTGTGAGCAGCCTCTTCTTACCTCGACATCCCTGGTATCTCTACTATTAGATCAGATTGACAGGGTGGACAACAGTGTGAGCAGCCTCTACTTACCTCAGAACTCCTGATAGCTCCAGTATTACATCAAACACACAGGGTGGACAGCGGTGTGAGCAGCCTCTTCTTACCTCAGAACTCCTGATAGCTCCAGTATTACATCAAACACACAAGGTGGACAGCAGTGTGAGCAGCCTCCTCTTACCGCAGAACTCCTGATAGCTCCAGTATTACATCAAACACACAGGGTGGACAGCAGTGTGAGCAGCCTCTTCTTACCTCAGAACTCTTGATAGCTCCAGTATTATATCAAACACACAGGGTGGACAAGAGTGTGAGCAGCCTCTTCTTACCTCAGAACTCCTGATAGCTCCAGTATTACATCAAACACACAGGGTGGACAGGAGTGTGAGCAGCCTCTTAACTCAGAACTCCTGATAGTTCCAGTATTACATCAAACACACAGGGTGGACAGCAGTGTGAGCAGCCTCTTCTTACCTCAGAACTCCTGATAGTTCCAGTATTATATCAAACACGCAGGGTGGACAGCAGTGTGAGCAGCCTCTTTTTACCTCAAAATCTCTGGTATCTCCAGTATTATATCAAATATACAGGGTGGACAGCAGTGTGAGCAGCCTCTTCTTACCTCGACATCTCTGGTATCTCCAGTATTAGATTAGATTGACAGGGTGGACAGCATTGTGAGCAGCCTCTTCTTGCCTCAGAACTCCTGATAGCTCCAGTATTATATCAAACACACAGGGTGGACAGCAGTGTGAGCAGCCTGTTCTTACCTCAGAACTCCTGATAGCTCCAGCTTTATATAAAACACACAGGGTGGACAGCAGTGTGAGCAGCCTCTTCTTACCTCAACATCTCTGGTATCTCCAGTATTATATCAAATAGACAGGGTGGATAGCAGTGTGAGCAGCCTCTTCTTACCTTGACATCTCTGGTATCTCCAGTATTAGATTAGATTGACAGGGTGGACAGCAGTGTGAGCAGCCTCTTACCTCAGAACTCCTCATAGCTCCAGTATTATATCAAACACGCAGGGTGGACAGCAGTGTGAGCAGCCTCTTTTTACCTCAACATCTCTGGTATCTCCAGTATTATATCAAATAGACAGGGTGGACAGCAGTGTGAGCAGCCTCTTCTTACCTCGACATCTCTGTTATCTCCAGTATTAGATTAGATTGACAGGGTGGACAGCATTGTGAGCAGCCTCTTCTTGCCTCAGAACTCCTGATAGCTCCAGTATTATATCAAACACACAGGGTGCACAGCAGTGTGAGCAGCCTCTTCTTACCTCAGAACTCCTGATAGCTCCAGCTTTATATAAAACACACAGGGTGGACAGCAGTGTGAGCAGCCTCTTCTTACCTCAACATATCTGGTATCTCCAGTATTATATCAAATAGACAGGGTGGACAGCAGTGTGAGCAGCCTCTTCTTACCTCAACATCTCTGGTATCTCCAGTATTAGATTAGATTGACAGGGTGGACAGCAGTGTGAGCAGCCTCTTACCTCAGAACTCCTCATAGCTCCAGTATTAAATCAAACACACAGGGTGGACAGTAGTGTGAGCAGCCTCTTCTTACCTCGACATCGCTGGTATCTCCAGTATTATATCATATAGACAGGGTGGACAGCAGTATGAGCAGCCTCTTCTTACCTCGACATCCCTGGTATCTCCACTATTAGATCAGATTGACAGGGTGGACAGCAGTGTGAGCAGCCTTTTCTTACCTCAACACTCCTGATATCTCCAGTATTATATCAAGCACACAGGGTGGACAGCAGTGTGAGCAGCCTCTTCTTACCTCAACACTCCTGATATCTCCAGTATTATATCAAACACACAGGGTGGACAGCAGTGTGAGCAGCCTCTTCTTTACTCAGTACTCCTGACAACTCCAGTATTATATCAAACACACAGGGTGGACAGCGGTGTGAGCAGCCTCTTCTTACCTCAGAACTCCTGATAGCTCCAGTATTACATCAAACCCACAGGGTGGATAGCAGTGTGAGCAGCCTCTTCTTACCTCAGAACTCCTGATAGCTCCAGTATTAGATCAAACCCACAGGGTGGACAGCAGTGTGAGCAGCCTCTTCTTACCTCAGAACTTCTGATAGCTCCATTATTAGATCAAACACACAGAGTGGACAGCAGTGTGAGCAGCCTCTTCTTACCTCAGGACTCCTGATATCTCCAGTATTATATCAAACAAACAGGGTGGAAAGCAGTGTGAGCAGTCTCTGCATATCTCAGAACTCCTAACAGCTCCGGTATTATATCAAGCACACAGGGTGGACAGCAGTGTGAGCAGCCTCTTCTTACCTCAACACTCCTGATATCTCCAGTATTATATCAAACACACAGGGTGGACAGCAGCGTGAGCAGCCTCTTCGTACCTCAGAACTCCTGATAGCTCCAGTATTACATCAAACACACAGAGTGGACAGCAGTGTGAGCAGCCTCTTCATACCTCAGACCTCCTGATAGCTCAGGTATTATATCAAGCACACAGGGTGGACAGCAGTGTGAGCAGCCTCTTCTTACCTCAGAACTCCTGATAGCTCCAGTATTACATCAAACACACAGGGTGGAAAGCAGTGTGAGCAGCCTCTTCTTTCCTCAAAACTCCTGATAGCTCAAGTATTATATCAAACACACAGGGTGGACAGCGGTGTGAGCAGCCTCTTCGTACCTCAGAACTCCTGATAGTTCCAGTATTACATCAAACACATAGGGTGGACAGCATTGTGAGCAGCCTCCTCTTACCTCAGAACTCCTGATAGCTCCAGTATTACATCAAACACACAGGGTGGACAGCAGTGTGAGCAGCCTCTTCTTACCTCAGAAATACAGATAGCTCCAGTATTACACCAAACACACAGGGTGGACAGCAGTGTGAGCAGCCTCTTCTTACCTCAACATCTCTGGTATCTCCAGTATTATATCAAATAGACATGGTGGACAGCAGTGTGAGCAGCCTCTTCTTACCTCGACATCTCTGGTATCTCCAGTATTAGATTAGATTGACAGGGTGGACAGCAGTGTGAGCAGCCTCTTCTTACCTCAGTACTCCTCATAGCTCCAGTATTATAACAAACACACAGGGTGGACAGCAGTGTGAGCAGCCTCTTCTTACCTCGACATCCCTGGTATCTCTACTATTAGATCAGATTGACAGGGTGGACAACAGTGTGAGCAGCCTCTACTTACCTCAGAACTCCTGACAGCTCCAGTATTACATCAAACACACAGGGTGGACAGCGGTGTGAGCAGCCTCTTCTTACCTCAGAACTCCTGATAGCTCCAGTATAACATCAAACACACAAGGTGGACAGCAGTGTGAGCAGCCTCCTCTTACCGCAGAACTCCTGATAGCTCCAGTATTACATCAAACACACAGGGTGGACAGCAGTGTGAGCAGCCTCTTCTTACCTCAGAACTCCTGATAGTTCCAGTATTACATCAAACACATAGGGTGGACAGCATTGTGAGCAGCCTCTTCTTGCCTCAGAACTCTTGATAGCTCCAGTATTATATCAAACACACAGGGTGGACAAGAGTGTGAGCAGCCTCTTCTTACCTCAGAACTCCTGATAGCTCCAGTATTACATCAAACACACAGGGTGGACAGGAGTGTGAGCAGCCTCTTAACTCAGAACTCCTGATAGTTCCAGTATTGCATCAAACACACAGGGTGGACAGCAGTGTGAGCAGCCTCTTCTTACCTCAGAACTCCTGATAGCTCCAGTATTATATCAAACACGCAGGGTGGACAGCAGTGTGAGCAGCCTCTTTTTACCTCAAAATCTCTGGTATCTCCAGTATTATATCAAATATACAGGGTGGACAGCAGTGTGAGCAGCCTCTTCTTACCTCGACATCTCTGGTATCTCCAGTATTAGATTAGATTGACAGGGTGGACAGCATTGTGAGCAGCCTCTTCTTGCCTCAGAACTCCTGATAGCTCCAGTATTATATCAAACACACAGGGTGGACAGCGGTGTGAGCAGCCTCTTCTTACCTCAGAACTCCTGATAGCTCCAGCTTTATATAAAACACACAGGGTGGATAGCAGTGTGAGCAGCCTCTTCTTACCTTGACATCTCTGGTATCTCCAGTATTAGATTAGATTGACAGGGTGGACAGCAGTGTGAGCAGCCTCTTACCTCAGAACTCCTCATAGCTCCAGTATTATATCAAACACGCAGGGTGGACAGCAGTGTGAGCAGCCTCTTTTTACCTCAACATCTCTGGTATCTCCAGTATTATATCAAATAGACAGGGTGGACAGCAGTGTGAGCAGCCTCTTCTTACCTCGACATCTCTGGTATCTCCAGTATTAGATTAGATTGACAGGGTGGACAGCATTGTGAGCAGCCTCTTCTTGCCTCAGAACTCCTGATAGCTCCAGTATTATATCAAACACACAGGGTGGATAGCAGTGTGAGCAGCCTCTTCTTACCTCAGAACTCCTGATAGCTCCAGCTTTATATAAAACACACAGGGTGGACAGCAGTGTGAGCAGCCTCTTCTTACCTCGACATATCTGGTATCTCCAGTATTATATCAAATAGACAGGGTGGACAGCAGTGTGAGCAGCCTCTTCTTACCTCGACATCTCTGGTATCTCCAGTATTAGATTAGATTGACAGGGTGGACAGCAGTGTGAGCAGCCTCTTACCTCAGAACTCCTCATAGCTCCAGTATTAAATCAAACACACAGGGTGGACAGTAGTGTGAGCAGCCTCTTCTTACCTCGACATCGCTGGTATCTCCAGTATTATATCATATAGACAGGGTGGACAGCAGTATGAGCAGCCTCTTCTTACCTCGACATCCCTGGTATCTCCACTATTAGATCAGATTGACACGGTGGACAGCAGTGTGAGCAGCCTTTTCTTACCTCAACACTCCTGATATCTCCAGTATTATATCAAGCACACAGGGTGGACAGCAGTGTGAGCAGCCTCTTCTTACCTCAACACTCCTGATATCTCCAGTATTATATCAAACACACAGGGTGGACAGCAGTGTGAGCAGCCTCTTCTTTACTCAGTACTCCTGACAACTCCAGTATTATATCAAACACACAGGGTGGACAGTGGTGTGAGCAGCCTCTTCTTACCTCAGAACTCCTGATAGCTCCAGTATTACATCAAACCCACAGGGTGGATAGCAGTGTGAGCAGCCTCTTCTTACCTCAGAACTCCTGATAGCTCCAGTATTAGATCAAACACACAGGGTGGACAGCAGTGTGAGCAGCCTCTTCTTACCTCAGAACTTCTGATAGCTCCATTATTAGATCAAACACACAGAGTGGACAGCAGTGTGAGCAGCCTCTTCTTACCTCAGGACTCCTGATATCTCCAGTATTATATCAAACAAACAGGGTGGAAAGCAGTGTGAGCAGTCTCTGCATATCTCAGAACTCCTAACAGCTCCGGTATTATATCAAGCACACAGGGTGGACAGCAGTGTGAGCAGCCTCTTCTTACCTCAACACTCCTGATATCTCCAGTATTATATCAAACACACAGGGTGGACAGCAGCGTGAGCAGCCTCTTCGTACCTCAGAACTCCTGATAGCTCCAGTATTACATCAAACACACAGAGTGGACAGCAGTGTGAGCAGCCTCTTCATACCTCAGACCTCCTGATAGCTCAGGTATTATATCAAGCACACAGGGTGGACAGCAGTGTGAGCAGCCTCTTCTTACCTCAGAACTCCTGATAGCTCCAGTATTACATCAAACACACAGGGTGGAAAGCAGTGTGAGCAGCCTCTTCTTTCCTCAAAACTCCTGATAGCTCAAGTATTATATCAAACACACAGGGTGGACAGCGGTGTGAGCAGCCTCTTCGTACCTCAGAACTCCTGATAGCTCCAGCATTATATCAAACACACATGGTGGACAGCAGTGCGAGCAGCCTCTTCTTACCTCGACATCTGTGGTATCTCCAGTATTATATCAAATAGAAAGGGTGAACAGCAGTGTGAGCAGCCTTTTCTTACCTCAACATCTCTGGTATCTCCAGTATTAGATCAGATTGACAGGGTGGACAGCAGTGTGAGCAGCCTCTTCTTACCTCGACATCCCTGGTATCTCCAGTATTAGATTAGATTGACAGGGTGGACAGCAGTGTGAGCAGCCTCTTCTTACCTCAGAACTCCTGAAAGCTCAAGTATTATATCAAACACACAGGGTGGACAGCGGTGTGAGCAGCCTCTTCTTACCTCAGAACTCCTGATAGCTCCAGCATTATATCAAACACACAGGGTGGACAGCAGTGTGAGCAGCCTCTTCTTACCTCGACATCTCTGGTATTTCCAGTATTATATCAAATAGACAGGGTGGACAGCAGTGTGAGCAGCCTCTTCTTACCTCGACATCTCTGGTATCTCCAGTATTAGATTAGATTGACAGGGTGGACAGCAGTGTGAGCAGCCTCTTCTTACCTCGACATCCCTGGTATCTCCAGTATTAGATTAGATTGACAGGGTGGACAGCAGTGTGAGCAGCCTCTTCTTACCTCAGAACTCCTGAAAGCTCCAGTATTATATCAAACACACAGGGTGGACAGTAGTGCGAGCAGCCTCTTCTTACCTCGACATCGCTGGTATCTCCAGTATTATATCAGATAGGCAGGGTGGACAGCAGTGTGAGCAGCCTCTTCTTACCTCGACATCCCTGGTATCTCCACTATTAGATCAGATTGACAGGGTGGACAGCATTGTGAGCAGCCTTTTCTTACCTCAGAACTCCTGATAGCTTCAGTATTATATCATACACCCAAGGTGGACAGCAGTGTGAGCAGCCTCTTCTTACCTCGACATCTCTGTTATATTCAGTATTAGATCAGATAGGCAGGGTGTGCAATATGCTCTGCTTCTGTGACCTGGAAATTCCTTATCGTATGCACTGTCAAGCAATACGCAGGACAGGAACAGGAACACGGAACGTCCACAGTACGGCACTTCAGATGCAATTACACAGGTGCAAGTTCAGACTGTGTAGGTAAGCGGCAAAGGTACAGGTCAGACGACTCAGGATTGGAACTAGGCACAGGCAGGATGGACTCAGTACTAGGCATAACAGGGTGGACTGGGACCGATACAGACAGAGCGGCTGAGAATGACTTTAGTAGCATGCGCGCTTGCCCTTTAAGAGTCAGGGAAACTGCACGCCCTAAGCCTATTCACAGGAGACCTGCATGCCATGAGCAGGTCCTAGGAGCAGACAGACCGGTGCAGACTGCTAAGCACACACGCTGACATTTTTGCAGGGAGGAGGGAGAGGGCATGTACAGGGATGCCGGCGGTGTCCTAACAACTGTCATTGTACATATTAGAATAGATTCTAAATTCTAATATTAATGGAGTGGTCCAAAAGTAACATTTATTTTAATCTTATATGTCTATTTTATGTAATGTCTCCTGATAGCTTCTCATTTCCGTATCCCAGTATGCACTGGGGGTTCTCAATCAAAATGTCATCAAACAGGAAATAGGTCCAAAAATATATAAAGCAGTAAGATAGCAGTAAGGTAGTGAAGAAATGGCAGGTCATTTTTAACTAAAATATGTTAGAAAAAGAGATTAGATTATTATATTAAATAGACAGACATTCAGGATTAATATAAATATGATTTTCATACCGCCCCTTTAAGGAAAATATTGTCATCTTCTGCTATATAAACAGATATCGGCTGCTTTAGAGATAAAACCTCAGCATGAAAGTCATGCTAGGACCTGTAGTTCCACAAAAGTTGACTTGGGGAAGAGCAGTTTTTATTACAAAGAACTTAAAAAAATACTGTTACAATTTTATTTTTTGCAGACAGGGGGCGGTGTTGTCCATAATATGAAAGGAACTACTTGTCAAGCGGAGCAATATTTAATAACAGTTTTTATTAGTTTTTTATTAGGAAAAATTAGTTTAATAGCATTTTAAGTATTTTTATGATTCTTACCTGTTAAGGCTGAATAATAATAGATAATCTATAGTGATAGTAGTATTTAGAGACCAGCTGCAGGGGTCTTCATTCTGAGAGAGGAATCTCCATTCTGGCTTCTACAGTGGGGTCCCAAATCAGTCTGAAGAATGGGGTACAGTCTTTATAATAGACTATCGCTTTAAGAGCCGTCTCACTGTTGTCACATTGTGAAAGGAATACAGGTAGTTTGTTTTACAATATATATTTGTAACTTTATATAATACTCTAACCGTACATCACCTGGGTACACAGCAATACTAATTACTAATGTAATCCCAGTGTACAGATGTAGCAGAGCTGAAAATGTCATTTGTGTTCATACATATAAACAGAATTATCCATTATCCATAAGTTAGCATAACATTCCTGTCTGTGGTGCTAAAATCAATGGTCCAGATTTTGTTTTTAAGAAAGAATTCCGGAACATTGTTTTCAGGAATGGCAACAATATTCATATATGGAAATCGATATTTGACCCTTTATCTATCAGTGTATTACAAAAAAAAAAATTAAAAATTGGTCCAATTAAATTAGGCACAGTCAGTTCTGCTCCAGCCATATAATAGTATGATGTAGGTCAACTATATTAAT
>NC_091286.1:45114864-45204864 GCF_032444005.1 Ranitomeya imitator
ATCTGGAAAGAGGAACATTTCAGGAGAAAGCCCCCGGACTGGAATAGATACGCTTTATTTGTGCAGATTAATGAGGCTAATTAGTAGCAAGCCTCCCAGCCTGCCCTTTACCAGTGCATTGAGCTGTGGTCTCCTCCGAACCCCGACACTCTATCCAGGGATCCCTAGGCTGTACCTGCTTCACATTATTTTTATAGGAGCGTCTATAACATAGGAGGGCTTTAATCAGGAGAGGCCCGAGCTGATTACCACCCCTCCGAGGTGCAGCTTAGGTTACAGCGGCCTGGCTGGTGCAACTGATACCAGTACAGAGAGAACTTGCTCCAGTAAAGCGATTTATTTAAGGAACTGGTTATACCTGTTTTAGTTTGAAAAGAAATTACCCCTGGCCTCCATCCCTCCCTCCTCCTGGTTCTAAGTTTGATGTGTGGCGTTTTTGTTGAAGTCGGATTACTCGGGGTCGGAGTTGTTCCTCCATGCATGACTCCAATGAGATGTGATAGTCTGAGAAAGAAGAAGTCCTTCTGTCCGCAACCGCCGGTGTCTTCACCATGCAATCCTATCCTGAGTGGGCAACACTTCTAGTTTTATTAGATATCGTATCACTATTGTCGCTTCACCTATAGATATTGGGTCTGCCTCAAGGGATTTTATTACAATTGGAAATCCCGATTCATTGAAGAATAAACTAAACATTTTTTTTCCTATTTTTTATTTAACTGTTGATCAGTTTTTGCAATGTTATGAATTTTTGTATTATACTCCATTACAATATTTTGCCTCCTTGTCTCCCAAACATCAGGCTCCAGCTCTGTTTTAACTGCTTATCCGAAGCTACTTAAAAAATTCTGCTTTTGACAGCTAGGAAGAGTCTGTACTCCATTTACAAGCAGAGTATGGGACTTGCCCTGTCTGAGCCTCTAGTTTTAAAGGGACACTGTCACCTGAATTTGGAGGGAACAATCTTCAGCCATGGAGGCGGGGTTTTTGGGTGTTTGATTCACCCTTTCCTTACCCGCTGGCTGCATGCTGGCTGCAATATTGGATTGAAGTTCATTCTCTGTCCTCCGTAGTACACGCCTGCGCAAGGCAAGATTGCCTTACACAGGCGTGTACTATGGAGGACAGAGAATGAACTTCAATCCAATATTGCAGCCAGCATGCAGCCAGCGGGTAAGGAAAGGGTGAATCAAACACCCAAAAACCCCGCCTCCATGGCTGAAGATTGTTCCCTCCAAATTCAGGTGACAGTGTCCCTTTAAGTCCCTAGTAGTCAGACAAGGATAATCGGCACAGATTGTTGGTAAAAAGAGGAGGGATTTTTGATGAGCAGCAGTAGAGAACAGATTCGTGCAGCTTAAAATAGGCAGCTAAAACAGCACTGCGCACAATGTTTAAATTTGGCAGCTAAAACAGCACTGTGCATAGTATTAAAAAAAAAAACTTTGGGCAGGTTTATCTAAACTTAAATTGGGGTTGGGGTTATTTGCTTTGCGTAAAATAGACCATTTTATTATTGATTTAATCTGCCCCATCATAGATCAATAAATGGATAGATAATAGTTAGATGATAGATAGATGATAGATAGATAATAGATAGATAGATAGATAGATAGATAGATAGATAGATAGATAGATAGATTGATAGAAAGAAGAAAGAAAGAAAGAAAGAAAGAAAGAAAGAAAGAAAGAAAGAAAGAAAGAAAAAGAAGGACTAGAGCAGCACAATATACCCAAAAATAAACTCCTAGCTACATAGATAGATAATAGATAAATAAATAATAGATGGAAGAATACATAGATAACAGATAAATAGATAGATAATAGATACATGATAGCTAATAGATAGATAGATAGATAATAGAAGGATACATAGATAATAGATGATAGATAGATAATAGATAGAGATAGATAGATAGATAGATAGATAGATAGATAGATAGATAGATAGATAGATAGATAGATAGATAGAAAGATAGAGGGAGATAGATAGATAGATAGATAATAGATAGATAGATAATAGATAGATAGGTAATAGATAGATAGATAATAGATAGATAATAGATAGATAGATAATAGACAGATAGATAGATAGATAGATAATAGATAGATAGATAATAGATAGATAGATAGATAGATAATAGATAGATAGATAGATAATAGATAGATAATAGATAGATAGATAGATAGATAGATAGATAGATAGATAATAGATAGATAGATAGATAGATAGATAGATAGATAGATAGATAGATAATAGATAGATAGGTAATAGATAGATAGATAATAGATAGATAGATAGATAGATAGATAGATAGATAGATAGATAGATAGATAGATAATAGATAGATAGGTAATAGATAGATAGGTAATACAAGCCCACATTTATCAAAAATAATGTCATTTGCGCCAACTCTTTTGTACTTGTTTCAACTCCACTACTCTACATCCATCAAATGTTACACCTTAGTGATAAATTTAGCATAAATTACACCACACCAACTTTTTCATCATGGAAGTCCACTTCCCAATATTTAAAAAATACTGGAGACCAATGTGTCAATTATTGAATATTAATGAAGCATTTTTTTCTGGGAAAAACTTTTCATGCTTATTAAAAATAGTTGCAACATAAATATATTTGTTTTACACTTTTTAAGGACAGCAATGCTGTGCGTAGAGCATGCAACGTTTTGAGACTTTTAATAGAAATACAATCATAAAAATTTAGTTCTTCACACAAAATGATTAAACGGGTTGTCCGAAGCCAAAATTGATTTTAATCCTAAATGTCTATCCATTTAATGCAATAATCTAATCACTATTTTAATATTCTTTAATCAAAAAGTCCCTACTATTCCACTCTGATCTTACTTCTTTTTTTCTCTTTAACTCAAATGGGGTGTCATTTGGGGCCTGCAGCAGTAGCTTTACCCACCTTGAAACTTATGACCTTTTGTAAGGGCTGGGCTAGTCCCTCCTCTACTGAGCATGCACCAATTCTGATGCATACTCAGTATGTGCTCCCTGCTCACAGTGTTAAATTGCTTTGAATGCACAGTGACAGTGCTCTCCATTATCAGCTCCAATGAGAAGTGATGAGCTAGCAACAGGGTGCACTGTCACTGTCAGTGTGCCCTGAAAAAGACAGAACCCGCAGGCAGGGAGAGCAAAGAACAGCACATTGATGTCGCTTTCGGGGGCTGGGCTGGTCTTGGCTCTCCCTGCTCACTGCGTTCTCTCTTTTACAATGTGCACTGGCAGTGCGCTCTCTTGCTGGCTCGTCACTTCTCGTTAGAGCCGACAAGGAAAATATGGCACTGCGTATTGAAAATGAATTTAGCAGTAATCATTGCGCTTATAATGAGTATGTATCAGAATTGACAGCCAGCGTATGCTCAGTAGTGCAAGGACTAGTACAACGGACACCATTGATGATGCTTCCACAGTCCCGACCTCCTGATGACATCCCATTTGAGTATTCCTGCATGCACTGGTGAGTCTCAAACAAAATCCCATCATAAGGCTATGTTCCCACCATGAGCTTTTGGTGAGTTTTTAATGTTGCAGCATTTCTAAACCTATTAAGTAAAATAGGATATTTGCATTTTTTTTTTTTTAAATATGCAGCGTAATAAATTCACCAAAAAACTCATCTTAGGAACGTAGCCTTATGGAAGTTAAAAAAAAAAAAGTTAGTGTAGAGGGGGATCAATAGGGACTTTTTAATTAATTAATTAATTTTAAAGAATATTGGAAAAGTGATTAGAAAATTACTTTAAATAGACATTTAGGATTGAAATCAACTTTAGATTCAGGTCATCCCTTTAAACATATCATAATTTTTAATTTTGGGGGCAGATATTAGAAAGTGGAGTAAAAATAAATTTCTCTATTTCTCTGTCTGGATATTTACGCATCGTAATAAATGAAATACGATGAATTGTTTAACTCTTTCTCTACGGTAGTATCTGGCGTTCTGTATGGGATGATGGAATCAATCAGGATGGTATTTTCCTCCTGGATCCCTTTGTATAACCCCTTTACAAGGATCGCTGACCGGTTACGTCCCTGTCCATCCGCTGCTTCTGTTTGGGAGCAGATGTGGGAAAGTGGCCTTGAGTCTAACAGGATTTATCGGCAGTTTCTTGGTGGTTGGGTTTCCAGAACTGTTACATGATACTGATCCATTAAACCGTTCCAGCTGAGAGATTAAATGCAGACCTTGCATGCAGCTGCGTTTCTGAATCTGTCCTTAAGTATGAGCAGACACTGGTTAAGGGCCCGTTCTGCTGGCAGGGAAATCCTGGTCTGGTGCCACACATGAGAGCGGGAGCTCACAAATGCTGTTTTGTAGCCATGAACAAGGATTAAATTGCCCTGTCATTAAACTATTCTTAAAAAAAAATGTTGTAAATGGCAAACAAGCAGATTTTCAGCTGCCCACTGAAACCTCTGGCTGAAAAACGCATTATCCGTCTGAAATGCCCGGCCTATGTGCAAATGTTTGTTCCGCAGTAGATACACAGCACATTTTTTACCATGTTTACATCTTTCTTGTTATCTTAAGGCAGAAATGTTTACATATTTCAACATTATTCCTGTTAGCAGTTCCGTGCGCTTGCCAGAAAATTGTCATTGTAATACCTTCTGGTCACGTTAGAGGGCAGCACTGCATGTTATTTCCATCATTTACTAGCTGACAAATATGAGCTTCTGGCTACAAATGGTGCAGTGCGACCCTTTGGCATCACGTTGTGCAGCAACAACATCTTTTGGCCAGGAAGGGATAATAATTCAGATACAAAACTGGATGCAGTTGGAAGTTTCTATAAAAAAAAAAAAAGAAAAAATGTTTTGCCAGAAGGTGACCGCTGCAGCCAATTAATAGCTAAGCAGTTGCAAGGCTTACTTGCTGGCATTAAACTTCAGCGCTGAACCAGTAGTACGGCCCATGACCACTGTGGTCACATGCTGGCAACCAGCTTGGTAATGAATACTGGCAGGGACCATGCTAGTATCTCCACTGGATTGATAGAGGTTTTATATCTATACCATTTAAAAAGTAAACATTGAGCAAATACAATATACAGTACAGACCAAAAGTTTGTACACACCTTCTCAATGCCAAGAGTGTGCAAAGCAGTCATCAAAGCAAAAGGTGGCTACTTTGAAGAACCTAGAATATAAGACATAATTTCAGTAGTTTCACACTTTTTTGTTAAGTACATAATTCCACATGCGTTAATTCATAGTTTTGATTCCTTCAGTGTGAATGTACAGTTTTCATAGTCATGAAAATACAGAAAAATCTTTAAATGAGAATACATTATCACACAGCATCACTATACATTGACACAACATCACTAGACATTGTGACGCAACATCACTAGACATTGTGAAACAGCATCACTAGAAATTGTGACACAGCATCACTAGACTGTTACGCCATCCTATACTTACCTTTCCGGCCGGCGCGCTCACGATGCTTCTCCTTGCTCCTCTCTCTCTGCTTTCCGGGGTGCTCGTCCCTTTGCCGGTCTGCGCATGCGCAGACGGGCTTCTCGTACTGCTGGGGCTCCTGGGAGTTCGTGACCCGTTGGCTCCGCCCCCAATATGGTGGCGCCCATCGGGTATTTCACTCCTGCAGTGGCCCTGGTTAGATGCCTTTGCGTCTATCGTGTTTGTCGGCTCCTTGCCGTCATCCCTTTAGTTTCCTTGGCTCCACCAGGGTTTACTCTGTTTTGGTCCTTGTCTCATTGTCGCCTTCCTTGCCAGTCCTGTGTTCCTGCCTCCGTGCCAGTCCTGTGTTCCTGCCTCTGTGCCAGTCCTGTGTTCCTGCCTCCGTGCCTGTCCTGTGTTCCTGCCTCCGTGCCAGTCCTGTGTTCCTGCCTCCGTGCCTGTCCTGTGTTCCTGCCTCCGTGCCAGTCCTGTGTTCCTGCCTCCATGCCAGTCCTGTGTTCCTGCCTCCGTGCCTGTCCTGTGTTCCTGTCTCCGTGCCAGTCCTGTGTTCCTGCCGTCTCGCCAGTCCTGTGTTCCTGCCGCCTTGCCAGTCCTGTGTTCCTGCCATCTTTCCAGTCCTGTGTTCCTGCCGTCTTGCCAGTCCTGTGTTCCAGCCGTCCTTGCCAGTCCTGTGTTTCTGACATTCCCCATCTATCGTGTGTCTCCTTCATACCTGTCAGTACATTTCCCTACATACTCTGCTCGTCCTGTGACTCCTCTGATCTGTTTGCCTCTGTGACACCACCTCTCCCTTATCCTCTGACCCATCTCTGGTTCTTATATCAGTCGTCCCTTTGGCTCCGGCAGTCGCGGCTTCACCCTCCTTGGGCCTGTCCCAAACACTCCCTGTATAGGGGGTGGCTAGATCTGGTCCGCTCGCCTTCGGGGGCTCTGTAGCCGTGACCCAGAGGGTCCACTTCTCGGGTTGTAAACGTACGCAAAGGCCATGGATCCCGCTGGAGCTGCGGCCGCTCAGAAGGAACTAGTTTTCCTTCGGGAGAATCAAAGTCGGATGATGTCCTTCATGAAATCCATGGACTCCCGACTTTCTGCTCTTCAGACCTCTGACCCGGGGAATGCCTCCCAGTTAGCCAGTCTGCAACAAGAGCTGGTACAGCAGCGGGACACTCAGTCCCATATTCTGGGTTATATGGCATCTGTCGATTCTCGACTTCTTTCTTTACAGACTGCTGCGTCTGTACCTGCGCCTACTCCTGCTCCTCATCCCCCTCCCCGATTGGCTAAACCTCCTCGTTTTAATGGTGATTCCAAATTTTGCCGGGGATTTCTAAATCAGTGCCGTCTTCATTTCGAGCTCCTTCCCCAGCAATACCCTTCTGACCGGGCCAAGATAGCCTTTATTATTTCTCATTTGGAGGGTGATGCGCTAGCATGGGTTAACCCTCTCTGGGAGTGCAATGATCCTGTGGTTAACCAATTAACATCTTTTTTGGAGACGTTTCATCGAGTGTTCGATGAACCAGGTCGTTTGGCTTCTACCACAGAAGCCCTGTTTAATTTACAGCAGGGGTCTCTAACCGTTGGGCAATATGCAATTCAGTTCCGAACTTTATCTTCCGATTTAGGTTGGAATAATGAGGCGTTGGTCGGGGCTTTCTGGCGGGGGCTTTCCAGTCGTATCAAGGATGAATTAGCCGGCCGGGATACTCCAACTATTTTGGAGGATTTAATTTCTTTAGCTATGCGAATAGATCTTCACTTTCAGGAGCGAGCTCGGGAGAGAAAATTTCCGCGTTCTTCCATGACTTCCCACAGACCTCCCAGTCCTCGTCCCAGGGTCGCTGCTTCAGTTTCTGCCCCCGAACCGATGCAAGTGGATCGTGTTAAACTCTCCGAACAACGTCGCAAGGAGAGGCGTACCAAGGGTCTCTGTTTTTACTGTGGAAGTCCCTCACATCTTCTTCAAGCCTGCCCTGACCGTCCGGAAAACTCCTCCGCCTAGGTCAGGTAAGAGAGGCCTCCCTAGGTACATGTGAAACCTCTCAACCCCTCACGTTGCCCGTTTTATTGCACATTCATGACAAACGTTTCTCTCTTGAGGCTTATTTAGACTCGGGTGCAGCAGGAAATTTTTTTAGGTTAGAGGAGGTAATTAAATTCTCTGTCCCTGTTAGACCTTTAGAGAATCCTCTTCTTTTCGCTTCTGTAGACGGGAGACCCCTGCAGGAGACTATTGCTCAAGTCACGCACTTGGTGGAACTTCAGGTAGGGGCTCTTCATAGAGAGAGAATTTCGTTTTTAGTTCTGGCCAACATCTCTCACCCTATTCTTCTCGGGCTCCCGTGGTTGCGCCTCCACGAACCTTTCTTGGACTGGCGTGGGGGCAATATTCTTCATTGGGGAGATTCCTGTCGGTCTCGTCTGCTGCCGGTGCGTCCTGTTGGTGTTCCTTGTCCTTCTCCCATCCCCTCCGGGTTGCCTTCTGCTTATTCCTCTTTTTCTGATGTTTTTAACAAAAAGGAGGCTGAGTCTCTTCCACATCACCGCCCTTACGATTGTCCCATAGATCTTGTTCCTGGTACCATGCCTCCTAGGGGAAGAATCTATCCGCTCTCGCCTGCAGAGACACAAGCTATGTCGGACTATGTTCAAGAGAATCTTGCTAGAAGCTTTATTCAGAAATCTTCTTCTCCAGCTGGGGCAGGTTTCTTTTTCGTGAAGAAGGATGGTTCCCTTCGCCCATGTATTGATTACAGAGGGTTAAACAACATCACCATGAAGAACAAATACCCTTTAACGCTTATCTCCGAACTCTTCGACCGACTGAGAGGAGCACAAATTTTCACCAAGCTTGATCTTCGGGGAGCTTACAACTTGGTTCGGGAGACGAGTGGAAGACCGCATTCAATACCCGGGACAGTCACTATGAGTATTTGGTAATGCCTTTTGGGCTTTGTAATGCTCCTGCGGTGTTCCAAGAGTTCGTCAATGACATCTTTCATGACTGTCTCTATACCAGTGTTGTAGTCTACTTGGATGACATCCTCGTCTTCTCTCCTGATCTTTCCACCCATCGACGAGACGTCCTCCGAGTCTTACTTCGTCTAAGGGAGAATCATCTCTTTGCAAAGTTTGAAAAATGTGTCTTTGAGCAGTCTTCTGTGCCGTTCCTGGGATATATTGTTTCTAAGGATGGTCTAAAGATGGATCCTGAGAAGGTGTCTGCCATTTTGAATTGGCCCCGTCCACATCGGGAGTAAAAGCTATCCAGCGATTTCTTGGCTTTGCCAATTACTACAGACAATTTATCCCTCACTTCTCCTCTTTGTCTAAATCAATCTCTGCTCTGGTCCGCAAGGGGGTCGATCCTAATCTTTGGCCTCCAGAGGCAGAAACAGCCTTCCAAACTCTGAAGCAAGAATTTGCTTCAGCCTCGGTGCTTCATCGTCCGGATACCAATAGGCCTTTTATTCTTGTAGTGGATGCGTCTTCTATTGGAGCCGGAGCTGTGCTTTTACAGAGATCTAACTCTGGACGGTTAGTTTCTTGTGGCTTTTTCTCCAAAGTTTTTTCTCCTCCGGAACGCAATTATTCCATCGGTGACAACGAATTGTTAGCCATCAAATTGGCCTTAGAGGAGTGGCGGTATCTTCTCGAAGGGGCTGTTCATCCCTTCGTCATTTTTACGGATCACAAGAATCTCGCCTACGTCCAGTCTGCCCAAAGGCTGAATCCTCGACAAGCCAGATGGTCCTTGTTCTTCGGACAATTCGACTTCAAATTACACTTCCGACCCGGAAATAAAAACATCAAGGCTGATGCCTTATCACGATCTTTTCAACCATTGGATGAAGAGGAGAGACCTACACATATTCTTGATCCATCCAGGATTGTTTCTTTGGCTTCTCTAGATTTGATCACTCCTCCTCCGGGTAAGACCTTCGTATCTAATCGTGACAAGTTGAAGATCTTGCGTTGGGGTCATTCCTCCCAGTTCGCTGGACATGTTGGAGGTAAGAAGACTCTTTCTTTGATTTCTCGTCATTATTGGTGGCCCTCTCTTCGCCAAGATGTATTGGATTTTGTTGCTTCCTGTTCCTCGTGTGCTCAGAACAAAGTTCCTCGACAGCTTCCTTCTGGATCTCTGCTTCCACTTCCTGTTCCATCTGTTCCTTGGAGTCATATAGCCATGGACTTTGTCATCGACTTACCTAAGTCTTCTAGTTGCACAGCAATTTTGGTGGTGGTAGACAGATTTTCCAAAATGGCCCACTTCATTCCTCTGCCTGGTCTACCATCTGCTCCTGATCTAGCAAAGATTTTTTTTCTACAAGTTTTTCAGCTCCACGGATTCCCTCAGCATATCGTGTCCGATTCATCTTGTAATGGGCATGGCCTGTTAACAATTTCCCTTTCTAACCCAGGAACGGTATGTGTAAAGAGCTCCATGGAGTAACCCGTTGTGTCGCCTGACGCATCCTTCTCTGTTGTTCTGGGTGAAGAACACAAGGAAGCGACTTGTCCCTGACCGGGAACATCCACTGACGACGCGCTGCTTTTACATTTTGCAGTTTCCGAAGAGGAGGCGAAAGAGCTAGAGGCAGAGTCAGCAAGGAAAGCCAAAACTTGTTCCTGCTGCTCTGGCTTTAAAAGCGGTTTTCCTACTCCCAGAAAAGGGAGCGTTCGAGGCCTTGTGTAGCCAGACGATGACGCTGGCTCAACAACTCGAGACTTAGGTGCTATATTTATTTTCCCACGACCACCTGATGCTCCACCACCACTACCATCATTACCAGCTGGCAATGACCGCCCACGGCCACGACCTCTTCCACCAGACTTCCTCATTGTTTGAAAAATGTAACCAAACAAACAAACAAACAGTATTTGTTACTGTAAAACCAGTTACAAGGTGTACTCAAACTTGTGGTGAATTTATATCTCCCTTTATAGGTGTGTGAGACTGCAGGGAAAATCAGGCCCACTGTATAACAGTACACAGCTTAAGTGGCAGACAGATATGCCACTAACAGGACTGACGCAGATGCACACACTACCAATAAAAATCTCCCCCTTTTTATTTTTTCTGGGAGAATATTGAAGAAATCAGGCCCACTCTTATACAGCATATTTTCTGTGGCAGAAAATGAAAGACAGATGCCACAGACAGGACTGGCAGGGATGCAGATTTCCCAATCTTAATCTCCCACTTGTTTTATTTTTTTCTGGGAGAATTGTGAAGAAATCAGGGCCACTGTATTAGAGTATATTTTCTGTGGCAGAAAATGAAAGACAGATGCCACAGACAGGACTGGCAGTGATGCAGATTTGCCAATCTTAATCTCTCACTTGTTTTATTTTTTTCTGGAAGAATTGTGAAGAAATCAGGGCCACTGTATTAGAGTATATTTTCTGTGGCAGAAAATGAAAGACAGATGCCACAGACAGGACTGGCAGGGATGCAGATTTGCCAATCTTAATCTCCCACTTGTTTTATTTTTTTCTGAGAGAATTGTGAAGAAATCAGGGCCACTGTATTAGAGTATATTTTCTGTGGCAGAAAATGAAAGACAGATGCCACAGACAGGACTGGCAGTGATGCAGATTTGCCAATCTTAATCTCCCACTTGTTTTTTTTCTGGGAGAATTGTGAAGAAATCAGGGCCACTGTATTTGAGTATATTTTCTGTGGCAGAAAATGAAAGACAGATGCCACAGACAGGACTGGCAGGGATGCATATTTGCCAATCTTAATCTCCCACCTGTTTTTTTTTTTTCTGGGAGAATTGTGAAGAAATCAGGGCCACTGTATTTGAGTATATTTTCTGTGGCAGACAATGAAAGACAGATGCCACAGACAGGACTGGCAGTGATGCAGATTTGCCAATCTTAATTTCCCACTTGTTTTATTTTTTTTCTGGGAGAATTGTGAAGAAATCAGGGCCACTGTATTAGAGTATATTTTCTGTGGCAGAAAGTGGCTTGAAGAGATATAACAAAAAAAAAGGGACTGTACTACAATTACTATCTCCCTACAGTAATCTCAGAAAAGTATGGCAGGCAGCAATAAAAAGGACTGCTCTGCTGCACACAAAAGTCTAAAGTGTGGACAAACAAACAAGATAGCTGTGCAGAAAGGAAGGAGCAACAGGATTTGTGCTTTGAAAAAAGCAGTTGGTTTGCACAGCGGCGTACAAACAGCAATGCAGCTATCAGGGAGCCTTCTAGGGCAGCCCAATAATCTACAGAGCTGATGAGTGATGAACAAAAATCTAGCCTCCACTGTCCCTGCAAACAAAAGGTGGTGTTGGACAGTGGAAATCGCTACAGCACAAGCGGTTTGGGGGTTAATGTAGCCTGCCTAACGCTATCCCTGCTTCTGACGAAGCGGCAGCAACCTCTCCCTATACTCAGATTGGCAGCAGTAAGATGGCGGTCGGCATGCACGCCCCTTTATAGCCCCTGTGATGCCGCAGAAAGCAAGCCAATCACTGCAATGCCCTTCTCTAAGATGCTGGGGACCAGGACCTATGTCATCACGCTGCCCACACTCTGCGTCCACCTTCATTGGCTGAGAAATGGCGCTGAACGCATCATAGAAACGCGACTTTGGCGCGAAGGTCGACGACCACGTGGCCGACCCCACACAGGGATCGGATCGGGTTTCAAGAAACCCGACTTTGCCAAAAGTCAGTGACTTATGAAAATGACCGATCCGTTTCGCTCAACCCTAGTGATCACCAGTGACATTATACACAAGAACTCTGTATACAGGGTCAGTGAACAGAAAATACAATAATCTCTGGTGACATACGCTGTAGCTCTGCATATAGTGTCAGTGTACAGGTAATACAGTGGTCACCAGTAACATTATACACAGGAGCTCTGTATATAGTGTATAGGTAATACAGTGATCACCAGTGACATAGTAAACAAGAGCTCTGTATATACTCTCAGTGTACAGAAAATACAGTGATCGCCGGTGACATTATAGACAGGATCTCTTTAATAGTACAGCACCATGGAATTAATGGTGCTATATAAATAAATAATAATAATATAGTGTCAGTGTGCAAGTAATACAGTGATCACGGTGACATTATACACTGGAGTTCTGCATATAGTGTCATTGTACAGGTAATACAGTGATCACCAGTGACATTATAGACAGGAACTCTGTATATAGTGTCAGTGTGCAGGTAATACAGTGATAACCAGTGATATTATACACAGTAGCTTTGTATGCAGTGTACAGTGTGCAGGTAATACAGTGATCACCAGTGACATTATACGCAAGAGCTCTGTACATAGTGTCAGTGAATAGAAAATACAATAGTCTCCAGTGACATTATACACTGTAGCTCTGCATGTAGTGTCAGTCTACAGGCAATACAGTGATCACCAGTGACATTATACACAAGAGCTCTGTATATAGTGTCAGTGTACAGGTAATACATTGATCACCAGTGACATTACATACAGGAGCTCTGTGTATAGTGTCAGTGTACAGGTAGTATGGTGATCACCAGTGGCACTATACACAAGAGCTCTGTATATAGTGTCAGTGTAAGGCAATGCAGTGATCATCAGTGATATTATACACAGGAGCTCTGTATATAGTGTACAGGTAATACAGTGACTCACCAGTGACATTATACACAGGAGCTCTGTATATAGTGACAATGTACAGCAAATACAGTGATCCCTAGTTGCATTATACATAGGAGCTCTGTATATAATGTCAGTGTACAGGTAATATGGTGATCACCAGTGGCATTAAACACAAGAGCTCTGTATATAGTGTCAGTGTAAGCCAATACAGTGATCACCAGTGATATTATGCACAGGAGCTCTGTATATAGTGTCAGTGTACAGATAATATAGTGATCACTGGTGATGTTATACCTAGGAGCTCTATGTGTAGTGTCAATGTACAGTTAATACAGTGATCACCAGTGACATTATATACTGAAGCTCTGTATATATTGTCAGTGTACAGGTTTTTGTCCTGAAGAAAATAAACAGAATAAACGATTTTAAAGAATTTAGCCCACATCCTGGATCTTTCAGCGATGCATGTTTAACACGTATTTTCCTCCACTTGTTGAATTACTTAACTAATATTAACTAATACCTTACACATTTTCATATGTTCTTGTGCACTTTTTTATTTTTACTTTTTGAGGTGCAGTTGGGCCCTGATGGCTTTGTACATTGAGGCCTCTGTTCACACTGGGCGCATTACAGTTAGCACTGGGCAGCCCTCCACAGGACGTTAATAATAGGCTATGATTCAGATGCTTTGCATACTCTGTGTGAACACTGCTGCAGATTATTTATTTGCATGGTGTGCCAATAATAATAATAATAATCTTTATTTTTATATAGCGCTAACATATTCCGCAGCGCTTTACAGGTTGCACACATTATCATCGCTGTCCAAGCAGCCAATCCCTGACTGTAGGCTGGCTGCTTCATTTGGTATTACCGCACCTGTGCAGTCACCATCTTTACTTGGGCCCGCTGCACCATGATAGTGCATCTGATTTGAGGCCTGGACAGGTAAGCACCTTTGCCTTTTTTTCTGTGGTGTTTTCTCTAGAATAGTGGAGTTTTTTTTCCTCCTTTTTTTCCTCCTACTCTGGTTGTTGAATTACTTCCAGCAACACACAACTATCTAGAGCACCGCTTCAAGAGCACATTCCACAGTTTTTCCCAAACTTCTACATTATGCAGCTGAATACAGACATGCACCTGCAGCGCCCCAGAGTCCTGGTCGTTGCAGTAATGTCGTTCTTCCACCAGGGGGAGTGATGTTATGTCTGATGGCACCAAAGGAGTTCACCTTACCAAGTATCACAGCCACACACACACTTCCCACGCCAGTCCACCAGGGGGAGCTAAAGGTTCTATCTACTAGGCCACTCCTCACATAGGGTAAAACTGGTGGGTTGGTTAGGAAGTTAGTCAGAGTGAGTCAGAAGGAGAAGGAGGGAGAAGTTGATTGGGCTCAGCCCAGGGAATACCTGTCAGGCAGACAGAGGAAAAAGGAAAGAACATCAGAGACTCAGCTAGACAGAAAGACACGGAGCTGCGCCTGCAACCCATGTGGCAGCATCCTAAGAAAGGACAAGAAAGGAAATGTGCTGTAGTGAGTGAGAAAAGAAGTCATAGCAACAGGAGTGAAACATCACTGAGAGACCAGCTAGAAGCAGGCTGCCTCCATCTGAAGCGCAGATCCGGTGGCTGGAACACCGAGGGAGTAATAGATTCTACGCTTTACTTCAGAAACCGGCAGGGCAGTCAATTCCAAGTTAAGCAGATACGGTGGCAATTGTGGAGGAGGGGCGTCACTAGGGTCCCTATAAAATAGCCTGAGGCCACCACCGTCATACGGATTTGTCCTATCCATCTGGGGGACAGAGAGAGAGAAGTAACCACAGTGAGGACCTTATGGTAGCTAATGCAAGTAGGGACCTACTGCAGCGCCCCAGAGATCTGGTCGTTGCAGTATGACACTCTGCCACTAAGGGGAGTGATGGTACGTTTGATGGCACTGAAGGAATTCTCCTGACCAGGTATCACCAGAACACATTACACTTCAGACTCCGGCCACTAGGGGGAGAAAAAGGCTTTATTTATTGGGCCACTCCTCATACTGGTAAAACTAGGGGTTGGATAGGAAGTTAGTCAGAAGCTGACTGGGTTGGATTTGGGCAACATCCCGTGGCAGGGGGTGTTGCAGGGAGAAGACACAGGGGGGTCCCTGTCAGGCGTGGGAACCTGGCAGGTGCCTAGCGAACAGAGCAGAATGTTACGGAACCGCGCCTGCACACCCCGCAGCGGTATCCTAAGAAAGTGACACGAAGGGAAGGATATTGTGGAATAGTGAGAAACGAGATCAAGCACGAAGGAGAACCAGTAGGAGTCGTGCCGTGAGACCGAGGCAACATCCTACTGAGGCGCGTAGCCGGTGGCCGGAACACCGCGGGAGTAACTGACTCTAGGCCTTACTTCGAACTCCGCAGGACAGTTAATTATAGGTTGGCTGTCTACCTTAAATTTCCTACGAAGACATAGGGGGCAACGCATGGAGAGGGGCGTCTCTAGGGTCCCGGAAGAGCTCCGAGCCTTCCCGTCATACGGGTGCGTCCTAGCCATAACATACTGGGGGACGAGAAACTAGTAACATCTGGAACAAGCGAGAGAGAATTAGAAAGAACAAAGGAACGAGAACAGCAGTTGTGAGGACTATTCCGAATGCTCAGCAGGGTAGCACTACAACACACAGGCGCTAGTGGTAGGCACTGATTTCCACCTGCAAAGGGAACTCTGGAAGTGCCCATCGGACCGGCCGGTCTCAGATAGCCCTGTTAAGCGTGCTCTGGATTGAGGATCCTGAAGTCTTCAGTAAAGAGGTAAAGAGACTGCAACCCTGTGTTATTGACTGCACCTCACACCATCACCATCCACCTTACTGGGAAGCCCTGGGGACATACTTCACCTGTGGGAAGGTATACCATCCAGCTGCCATTCCATCACCCCAGCGGACCCCACAGCAGCGTCGGTCGCCCTGGCCGAACACCACAGGTGGCGTCGCGAATCCCTGACAGACTGTACCACCTTTATTGGACGCCCCTTAGCAGGGTCGCGGACCAGGTCTAGCCACCATGACAGCCTCAGAACCGAACCAGAGAGGCCCGGTACCAAGAACTCGTGGCCCTGTGTCTGGGGGCGCTCCACTACTACGTTACTGTGCGCAAGGGGAAGGCTACTGATTTTCCACCTGGATAAGGGGACTCTGGACTTGCCATCAGACCGGCCGGACTCTGCCTACCCTGTCACCCGGCACTCTGGACTGTGGATGCTGAAGCCTTCAGTAAAGGTAAAGAGACTGCACCCATTGTGTCCTTGTTATTCACCACGCCTTGCACCATCCACCATCATCATCTACACTTCTGGGAAGCCCTGGGGATATACTTCACCTGTGGGAAGGTATACCATCTAGCTGCCATTCCATCACCCCAGCGGACCCCTAAGCAGCGTCGGTCAATCTGACCGAATACCACAGGTGGCGTCACGAACACTACCGTTATCTACGAACTCTGCCTTTTTATTAGGCGCCCCTCATAGGGCCACGGTCCGGGTCGGGCCACCGTGACATCCTCGCTGAGGGAACTGAAGGAACTGGTACCGAGTACCCCATTGCCCTTACGTGGGGGCGATCCACACCCACCATTCATATATAGTTATTATGCAACCTATCATTCTAAATATAAATTGTAATCCACCACTGTGCCCCCACTAACTATAAATAGCCTCTTTTCCCACCCAATAAATATACAAATTAATTAGAACCAGTGTTTTTCCCCCAATTCAGTACCAGTCACACTCCTGCAACCTTAATGCCCCACTCTGTACATTCTGCTCCCCCGATTCATTATATTTATATGGCCCCCTCAGCCCCAATTCATTGTCATGTCCTCTCTCTCCCACCCCACCTTCTGATCATTTACTCTCCCACATTCCCCAGTCTGAATTTATCATCATTTGCTTTCAACCACCCTCAATTCATTATCATTTGCTTTTCCCCACCCTCAATTCATTATCATTTGCTGCCCCCACCATCAATTAATTATCAATTGGGGTAACCCACCCTCAATTTATCATTATTGGCTCTCCCTCCATCCTCAAGTAATCATTTGCTGTCTCCCACCCCCAATTCATCATTATTTGCTCTGCCCACCCCCTCCATCAAGTTATCATTTGCTGTCCTTGACCCCAATTAATCATTATCTCATTATCTGTTTTCCCACCCCAAGTCATCAATTGCTGTCCCCCACCTCCAATTCATCAATTCATCATTATTTGTTCTCCCCCTCCTCAACACACCATCATTCATTGTCCCTCGCACTGAATTTATCATCACTTGCTTCCCTACAAACCAATTTAATTCTATTAAAAAAGGGGTTCAAATTTACATCTCACGATCCCCTGTAGGCACAGCTTCGCTTCTAGTGTCCTCCTGGAGAGTGGCACATGCATATGCTACTGCATACATGGGGACATCATCATCGCGTAGGCACCGTCACAGGAGGGGTGGAGGGAGTCCCTTGGAGCTGCACGGCTGTTCAGTGGAGCCCCAAGAAAGGCGAACAGTACATTATTATACCCTGGGACCCGGTGAGCAGAAGCACAAGAGAGGGGCCTGGAGTGGGTCTGGTCAACCTCACTTTACTTCTACTCTCCGGGTCTCATACAACAGTAAGGAGAGTAATGCCCTGATGGTGGCACTGTGTAGGTTCAATCTGCAGGTTAATAGTGTCGAGAAGGTGCCCAATCGCTGTACAGAATGTGCGGCACCCAGTGAAAAATGAACTTTATTCCTCTGGTAGCATAGAGGTGTGCTGGCGCGATTACAGTCATTGGATTCTGTGCAAGTGCTGTAATGGCATCTTATGACGCCTCGGGGTGCGCCACAACCTTGTGTGATCTGAAGACGCGGCAAGAACTGTACTCGTGATTGGGAGATGAGCAGTGAGGAGAATATTTCATTCATCTTACACTTATTAGACCTCACGGCATAATAAGGAACATTAAATTAATAGATTTTACAAGGTATATCGGTGTGAACAGACAAGTTCAAATTTCGTATGAACCACTTGCAGGGGGGAAGAGGTTCCTGACTGCTAAAGTTTTGAACACCTGACTGGTTGGGGAGGGTTCCACATAAATAGTGGTGTGAGACGAGACACTTTGACGGGGAACGAGCTTGTGAGCAGTGAGATGGTTGACTCCCTCTCGACAGACCCACACCAGCTAGCTGTGCCTGTATATTCCCGGCTAGCAAGACTGCCAACACGTGCTACCCTCAGCCCAGAGAGACATCTGCAGCGGGTAGTGACCAGTCCAGGATAGAATGCATACCTTCCACCTCTCGTGTCTCCCCTTTTCCTCATAGTTTGTAAACTTGCGAGCAGGGCCCTCATTCCTATTGGTATCTGTTTTGAACTGTGATTTCTGTTATGCTGTAATGTCTATTGTCTGTACAAGTCCCCTCCATAATTTGTAAAGCGCTGCGGAATATGTTGGCGCTATATAAATAAAAATTATTATTATTATACCTTGGCTCCGCTCACCACCGCGGAGGCACCGCTTAGTCCCATCCTTGTGGTGCCTGCTTAGGACTGGCCCGTGCCTGTGGCTGTGTCCACTGGACTGTGTGCTTCTACTGCAGCCTTGTCTACACTGAACTTTCTGCTTCTTTCACTGTGCCGCCAACCTTCATCTCTACCCGACCATGTGCCTGGATCAGGAGATCACATGCTGAAGGACCCGGAGGATTCATCAGTGCATCGCCCTTTTGCGGGACCGGATCGGAGTCATGTCGCGCCGCCTGCAGCGCCGCCGAGGGATCTTCCAGCCACCTTCCTCCAGTGCACAGAGACTGATAAGTTAACCTGTTATTATCTTCTGCATTTGACTTTCCCCATCTGCAAGTTCACATCCTTTACACCCCTGCTTGTCCTATCACTGTTTGATATAAAGAACCTGTTAACCCTTGCTCTGCTTCATGCTTGCATCCTACGCACTCATCTCTACTTAATATTCCAATACTATAAACTTGGAAATCAACAAACAGTCTCCATCCCACGTTAATTTTGCAAGGTAGATCAACAGGAAGAATGGTGCATCAAACTCCAACCTAGCTTTATTCTATTCATTGGATACTAACCAGAATATTTTGGGGGAGACAACCACCAATCAGGTTTACTTTTTTATGCACATTGATTACCGTTCTTTTCTCTTTTCTTTACCCTATTGGGTTGATCTGTGTGATCTTTCTGTAGGAGCTTGGGTGGGTAAAGATGGCAGATTTCTCCGTGATGGTCAGTCATCAGCTTATTTATGAGATGGATGATTGATAGATGGATAATTACAGATTCAGATACTGAGCATCACGAATAAATGTATAATAGCTAACTCAGAAAGTCTGATATTTCGAAAGCAAAAAGATCTATAAAATGGAAGGTTAAATCTCCTAGTGGAAATGAGGCAATGACTGATGTAGCCAAAAAAAAGATTTGCAACAGCTGTTAAATCATAGGGGGTATATTATGGTGCAAGGTGATCCAGCTCCCTTGTACTCACTTGTGGCTGCTCTCCTGAAGCATGGCTTGTAATTGTATTCTTTGCCCAGAAGCAAATTTCTCTGCATAGAAAATATAATAAAATTACAAAGGTTCCATATTGAGAATGAACTTGCAGAGGACGCCTGAGGTCTTGGGTGACCTGTGAGTATTGTGTTGAATTTTCTTTAAAGAAGAAAGCAGATGGTTTTTAGACTTTATATTTACGCCCCTTGTTCACAAAAAAATATTTATATTCATTGCGATTGCCTATATTACTGTACTTTGGAAGGGTATAGGGTTTCAAGTCTTTGGTGTCTTCTACATTTTTCTGGATGAAGTTGCAAGCGTTCAGTAAAACCCTACTGATAAACTTCAGTTCAGGAAGAAAACCAATAATAGGCTAATATAATAAAGTCTAAACAAACTTTGTGGCCTTTAGGGCTAGGTTCCCATGATGAGTTTTTCGGGAGTTGTTGATGCTGTGTATTTTCGCTGCGTCAAAATGCAGCATCTTGAAGTTCCAGCAAAATGGATGGGATTTCTAGAAATCTCATGTCCTCTGTGCTTTTTTTCATGCGGTATTAATGTGTGTCACATCCGCAAAATGTCAATATCTCTTGCAGATTTTCCCCATAGCATTGCATTAGATGCTGAAAATCTACAGGTAAAAAAACACATATAATCCATACATGACTGTATAAGTAAAGTTTTTCAAAGCCAAATGCCCAGGACATTCCAAAACAAAGCAATTTCCTTTAAAGAGACAAAAATAGCAGAGTCAAAAATGTTATAAAAATGCATGTAAAAAAAAGCACTTCAAAATGCAATGAAAATCTGTAAAATCAAAAGCTCACCAAATACTGATAATGAAAATGTAATCTAAGAGAAATATAAGTGAAAAATTCAATATTTGTGGGCTTTTCAAAGCTTGGCAAACGCTACACCTTGCCCCTCTTCTGCATGGTCATCTACGGCAGGATATGCATTGTGTGCTTGTGTTAGGCTACTTTCACACTAGCGTTTTTTTTAATCCGTCACAATGCGTCGTTTTGCAGAAAAAACGCATCCTGCAACAGTGCTTGCAGGATGCGTTTTTTCCCCATAAACTTCTATTGACGACGCATTTGCGACGGATTGCCACACTTCGCATCCGTCTTGCGACGGATGCGTCGTGCTTTGGCGGACTGTCGGGAGAAAAAACCCTACATGTAACGTTTTTTTCTCCCGACGGACCGCTTTTTCTGATAGTGCATGCGCGGCCGGAACTCCACCCCCACCTCCCCGCACCTTACAATGGGGCAGCGGATGCGCCGGAAAAATGCATCCGCTGCACCCATTGTGCAATGCAGCAAACGCTAGCGTCGGAATCTCTCCCCATCGCATTGCGACGGGGAGATTCCGACGCTAGTGTGAAAGAAGCCTTAAATACCTTGAAAGTAGACATCACCCAATACGTGGAGAACACTGCGCATGCGCTGTCCTGTGATCACGTGGCGTCGTCACCATATTGCCACAATAAAGAGAGGGACATAAAGACCATTGGAGCGTTTAATCCAGATGCATAGGTGGCCTGTGGTAGTGGTTAGAAAGAAGAGTCCAAGTATTTTTCAAGCTAAGGACCAACCATTGGACACTTCCGACTTGAGGCATAATGTTTCTCCTTGTGGAGAATGACATGCCTGACATGCCAGGGTAAGGAGGCTTATAGGCCGTGCAATACTTCTCTGGGAAAATTAAATATGCAAGTTGCCTATAAGACTCCTTATACTGGCATGTCACGCTCCACAAGGAAAACCGTTCCCCTTAAACCCCAGTCAGAGACTTCTTTTACAGCCAAATCAGATTTCCTGGTTTACACTAAGGAGGGGCAAACACCCCAAAACACGACTGCATATTGAGATTCTGATTTGGATTTTATTCTGAGTCATGTGACAAGGCTCATGAAAAGGTCGATATTGACTCTTAGGATTCCTACTTCTAATAGATAGCACTAGAGTTCAAGTCATCTTCTTTCTGAAGAAGCAATTTGGATATATAAATGGAATAAAAGTTTAATTTCTCACCAATTAAACATCTCTCTTAAACCACATGGTTATGGTCAGACTTCTTTTATAGAACCATATAATATTGGTTTTATGAGCAGACAAGAGGAGACCAGTTTCCTCCATGTGTATCTTCCGCTGCTGTAGAGAATTTATTCTGCAAAGATTTTGAAACCGATTTAGATAAATCGAGATTAAAAAAAAGCTTTAAAGGATATGACATGCAGCAAATATTACAGCCTGTAGACAAAAGTAGGGGTAAAAAAGACAAAAAGCACATACCCATGTCTGTGTATGTGTACATGTGCCAACGAGAAGGTGGGGGTGGATTTGCCATAACCATTTGTATAAAAAGCCAAAATTAGACTTATCCTCGTCCTTCCAGCCACCTTTTCTGGGAAACCCTTTTAGGGTGTGATGAGACATAATGGAAAATAGCTAATTAACCCCTTGCTCTCATCTACAATGAAGTTGACGTTATGAAACCTAAGAAAGCACATGTTCTCAGAATTTCCAACCCCTCAATAGTAAGTATATGACGCTCAGCCAATATTACATTGAGACAGGGAAGTCCGGGGAGGAAATGTCACAAAATTCAACATTGTGTTTCTTTGTAGGGAGCATGATCTTTTTCGTGTTGATACATAACATGAAATATACAGCAAGCGATATAATGTATTTTTGCTACTCATCACCATAGTAGTCTTCCTTCACTGGGCGGAAAAAGAAAAATTCTCAGTTGTGTGGGAAAGACATTAGTATCATAGTGACCGAGCAACTAAACAAACTGTGACACAGAGACTGGTTCACATCTACAGTACAGACCAAAAGTTTGGACACACCTTCTCACATGTGTTAATTCATAGTTTTGATGCCTTCAGTGTGAATTTACAATTTTCATAGTCATGAAAATACAGAAAAATCTTTAAATGAGAAGGTGTGTCCAAACTTTTGGTCTGTACTGTACGTTCAACAAAACATAGTTTAACTCGTATCTCATAGTATTTCATTATAATCAAGGGTATAACAGATTAATTATAGAAATTATAATGGAAATTGTAATGCTGGTGGGTGTGGACCCACAGTAGGGGTGTGACCAGTGGCCACCAGGTCTTCACTAGCGTCTCTGATGGTGAGGATAGGCTTGGGCCGCAGGATATCCAACCAGGTGCCAATCCAGGGCAGTGTCTGAACCTGCGGCATCTGACTGAAGGGTAAGAGGAGGTAATGCGAGGTATAGAGGGGTGAGACAGAAGTATAGTCAGACGCTCTGGGATCGGAGGAGGCAGCACAGGTTCAGAATATGTAGCCGAGGTCAGGAGCAGAGAAAACAGACAGGACAAGAAGATAAGCCGGGTCAGTAACAGCAGAGATAAACAAAAAAACACCTTGACTGGGACCTAGATGCTCAGGAAAAGGTGAGGAGGGAGGACCTGCCTGATATAGCACCTATTGGTTGGTGATAGGCTGGGTAATCTGTAGGACACAGTGGGGTTACATTCCTGCAGAATCTGGCCACGTGCCCCTGTAACCATGTGGAGACATCACGGATATGCAGCAGAACTGGAAGTGCTGCATGGACCCAACGTGGCGACCAGACATGAGGATAAGCAGAGCGACAAGTGCAGTGAGTAGCAAGGCGGTTGAAACGCATGCGAGTTACTGCCGCGACAAAGATCATGTATGGCAAAATGTCCTATAGCTCAAGTAAATACACTTAGATCACTATGGATACCTATGGATACTTAAAGGAGCTGTCCATTTCAGTTTTACATTTAAAAAAATGTTTTGCGGACACGGTTTTGTGACACTTATTAATAATAAAAGTATTTCAGGTTCTCCTCCTCCTGTCCTTGTTAGTACCACCATCATTACAGGCTGCACAGATCTCCTGTTCTCAACATGGCCGCTGATGGAGGAGCATGAGACCAGACCTGTCCATCAAACTCTTCCAATTGAAAAACACTGCACGTGGGAAATAATTTTTTTTAGTGGATGAGGCTGATGGACAAATCTGGTCACACGCTCCTTCATCCGTAGCCAGTATGAGAACAGGAGAGATGTGCCGCATTTTCTCTCATCTGATAAAATTGGGCCGATTATGCTAATCACACTCTGATCAGAGTTTCATGAAAGTGTGATCTCATTTTCTCGGATGTGGAAAAGATGGAAAAAAAAATTCTACATTTTCTCAACTCTGTTAGTCCATAAAAATCAGGCTGCACTTAGATGTTATCCAAATGTATTGACGGACACACTGACTTGCATGGCCTAGTGTGAACCAATTCACAGATGCAAATCACGCATTCTAAGATATCTTCCTTTGATATGCTCGGTCTGAGGAACAAATTAGACATGTGCCCGGCCCCATAGAATAACATTGGTCTAGGTGTGAGTCGATGTTTTGTCGGGTCGCACTCGGACTGAGAACACGGTCGTCTGCACAAAACTAATACTTATATATTAGTGCCACAAAATCATGTCCCCAACACATCTGTTAAAAAAAAAGGAAAAGAGGACGACCCCATTATGTTTCGTTCTGTAGATCAAAAAAGCAGATCAGATGTTGTGGATGTAACACGACCAAATAATCATGAAACAACAGAATTTTAAGGACACGGCGAGACGGTGCCGATAGCCACATGTCACCAAATCTCTGTCTACCTCGCAGGCCAAGTGCCATACAATTTTGTTTCCCAATTGTTCCACTATTGGTCTACTGCCACACTGCCATTTGTCCATACCCTAAAAGGTTAAGTAAAATCTTTAATGCCTTAGCATTTTAGACCAAGATGCATTGTGACTAGTGATGAGCGAACATGCTGGGATAAGGTGTTATCTGAGCATGCGTGGGTGCTAGCCGAGTGTCTTCGGCGTGCTCGAATAATATGTTAACAGGGTACACAGGAAGCAGCCAATCAGGGGTGTGCTGGGGTTATACAGAGCAGAGCATTCTGATCACTGCATCATCTAAAGCAGAGGAAACAGGGATTGTATCAAAACTACACCAAAGCAGCACCGTAAGCGGAATCGGGGTCTCTGCCTCTACATCATGCTTCTCTCAGATTACATGGCAAAAACCTTCTGATAGATTCCCTTTAAAGGGAACCTGTCACCAGGTTTGGCCGATAAGAGATATGGCCATCACCTGTGTGGTTGATGAACAGACGCGTCATCCTCGTGCAGCAAGTAGGAGGACGGCGATTGTAAGACGATGGGAGGCGCCAGACCAAGACCAGTGACGCCCCGCAGGTGAGTATAATAAAAGTTATTTTTCCTCTCTTCCAGGTCGGGTTGGGGTCAGATATACAGCATTATAGAATCAACCGCAACAACCAAGACCTGGAATGCCAAAAGGAGTAGATCCACACAGGAAATAGATATAAAATAGCCTTTATTACAGTGAGTGGCAAAAAAGTTATATATACATAAAAATTACATTAAAAAATACAATAAAAACAAGTACGCGATTTAATTTCAGGACAATGAGGAAAAAATATTTTTTTAAAAAATATATAGTAATGTATGGTGACCTCCAATCCCGGTTAATACAGATAGAAACCAGATTAAAAAAATAAAAAATAAAAAATAAAAAAAAATAAAAAAATTTTTAAATAAAAAATGTAAAAGAGTGCACTCCTAAATATCAGCTCAAGAAAACGCATTAAAGTGCATAAGTGCAAGAATTATAAATGCTATATGATGGGCTAAAAAATGAAAAAACCACAATTAAAGAAAAAATATTACCCAATTCTTAGAGTGACAAAATATAGTGCTAAATATTGGAATCCAACCTTGTGCCACATATGTTAATGTGTGGAGCCACAAAGCATAAGAGCACACAACTATAGTGTATAGTATGACCCTGACGAAGGAAAGTGTTTTCCGAAACGCGCGTCGGGGTGCGCGGTGTCAGGACCTGGCGTCTCTCCCTACAGGTAGTCTACAGATAGAATACTTATTATTTCTTTTTTCTGCACCTTGCACTTTTTTGGTGTGATTACTTTGCAGCGGTGTGCTGCTTTCACGAGTGGCTCTGCACTCATTGAGTACATACTATAGCACAGAAATAAACGTGGCATACTATACACTATGGTTGTGTGCTCTTATGCTTTGTGGCTCCACACATTAACATATGTGGCAGAAGGTTGGATTCCTATATTTAGCACTATATTTTGTCACTCTAAGAATTGGGTAATATTTTTTCTTTAATTGTGGTTTTTTCATTTTTTAGCCCATCATATAGCATTTATAATTCTTGCACTTATGCACTTTAATGCGTTTTCTTGAGCTGATATTTAGGAGTACACTTTTTACATTTTTTATTTAAAAAATTTTTTTATTTTTTTATTTTTTATTTTTTATATCTGGTTTCTATCTGTATTAACCGGGATTGGAGGTCACCATACATTACTATATATTTTAAAAAAAAATATTTTTTCCTTATTGTCCTGAAATTAAATCGCGTACTTGTTTTTATTGTATTTTTTAATGTAATTTTTATGTATATATAACTTTTTTGCCACTCACTGTAATAAAGGCTATTTTATATCCATTTCCTGTGTGGATCTACTCCTTTTGGCATTCCAGGTCTTGGTTGTTGCGGTTGTTTCATACTCTAGTGTTCAGTCACTACTTCCTCACAGAGCACTGATACACAATATATATCTTTTTTTATATTCTTTTAGATCTATATTATTATTGTTTTATGTTTTATTGGTGCATCTGTGTGTTCTAACAAGCATTATAGAATGCAGTATATCAGCCCTGAAAGGTGATGGCCATATCTCTTATCGGCCAAAACTGGTGACAGGTTCCCTTTAAGTTCATTTTGCTTGTTCTAACTCATTGTGACCTGTTATCTAACTTTGAGAATTGTCCAATACTTGAACAATTACAATTTCTTAGCCATGACCATGAGATTGCTCTTTCGCTATTCAGCTGCCATGTATGTGCCATATCTACTCAAGCTTTGACTCCTAGAGTGCCTAGTAAGGACTCAAGCTCCTTCAGGACCAAAGTGCCTAAACTAAATGCACTTAACTGGGGCACATATTTGAAGGACTCTGCAGGTATTTCTAAACTGGCTTTCTAATTTGTATCCATGTCTCTTGGAGCATAATGACAGAATGGGATCAGGGCGAGTGATTAGATTCTGCACAGAACCTATATAATTTGTATGAAATTTTCACATTTTAAAACATTCTACTTTTTACTAATCTGAGAATTTCCCCCAAATTATTTTTTTTACAGTAAATATATCTATATTAGGAAAATTACCATATAAAGGCAACAAAAATATACAGCTCTGGCAAAAATTAAGAGACCACTGCAAATTGTTCAGTTTGTCTGATTTTTCTCTTTATAGGTATACTGTTGAGTAAAATGTAAATTGTCCTTTTATTCTATAAACTTCTGACAACATGTCTCCGAATTTCCAAGCAATACATTTTGTATTTTTTTCTGAAAAAGAGAAATGGTCAAAATTAAAAAAGACCCCCAGTGCTTTCAGACCTCAAATAATGCAAAGAAAACAAGTTTATAATCATTTAGAAACAACAATACTAATGTTATAACTCAGGAAGAGTTCAGAAATCAATATTTTGTGGAATAACCATGATTTTTAATCCCAGCTTTCATGCGTCTTGGCATGCTTTCCACCAGTCTTTCACACTGCTCCTGGCGCACAAATATAAGCAGTTCTTCTTTGTTTGATGGCTCGTGACTATCCATCATCCTCTTGATCACATTCCAGAGGTTTTCAATGGGGTTCAGGTCTGGAGATTGGGCTGCCCATGACAGGGTTTTGATGTGGTGGTCTCTTAATTTTTGCTAGAGCTGTATATGATGGAACCTTTAACGACCTTTTCTTCAGATGCATTTTTTTTTGTTAACTACAAGAAAAGATTCTTTTTTTTTTACAAATGAGCACAATTGATCAGACCATTACCAGGCTCATTTCTACAATGTGGTGACTCTGGCATTTCTATGTATGCATGGGAGCATATAACATTGACTAACCTATAAAACTACAGTAGCTGGCACCATTACTGGCACCATTTAGAATCACATCGCATGGAGAAGACATTTTAACTGGAGAATTCTAAAGAGACGTAAAAAACAAACAATCTGCTTTCCATATGGAGCCAATGTGTATGGTTGAAATAGTAGATGACATGAAACATGGAAATAACAAAGACCACATGAACAAGTTTCTAATGGAAACTGGGCGAAAAAAAAAGTTAATGGAAAGAACAGATATCGTCTTGGAAGAATAGATTCTGGAATATGGTAACATCATCCCATAATGTTCTTCGCACATGATTGTTCACAGAAACCAATGTGACACAGTCCAACATCATAAGACCAAGCTTACAACCAGCATGTCGCTTATTTCAGAGGTTCCCAACCACTTGTAATGAGCCACTTTCAAACACAACAGATAAAACATTAAAAAGGATGTATAGGTTTTGTTTTCAAAAAATCTGGGAACATCAGGAAAGTTAGTGAAATAACTAATATTCACCTGATTAATAACCTACAATTCCAGCAAAGGCACAATGGAGGTGTCCATGGTCTTTGTCTACTTTCTTGCAGTGATGATATCACGTACACTCATGTGACCTCTGCAGCTAGTCAGTGACCTCTGCAGCTAGTCAGTGACCTCAGCACTCTTGTGCTTTATGTGTTAAGATCATCGCTGAGGCCATTGCTTCACTGGTATTCAGCTCCATTTGTTGCACAGAACCTACATCGCACAATTCAAAGGTCGGATGAAGATTTGATATGTAGACCAGGACATTATGTTCCATTTGTATGTATTGCTTAGAAATAAAATTGGGAAAGGAATTATCATTGAGCGCTAAGAATGCCAAGTTATTTTTGCATAGCCAATTATTTCAATTAAAGGAGTTGTTCGGCCTTATTATGCGACCGAAGACTTCTTAATCCTGACAGCCTGTGCACCGTCAGGATTTACCGATATTGCTACTTGCTACCAAGAGCTGGGGGTCACTTGACGCCAAGTATGCGATATGCATACTTCCTGCCACATTCCGACTAGACATGACCGGCCTCACCCGATTCACTTATATTGAGAGTCTAGTTGGAATGTGGCCCAAAGCATATCGCAAAATTACTGTCACGTGGGCGCCGGCTCTTGACACCAATATTGGAGAATTCTGATAGGGTGCAGGTCCACATTGTGAGGATTCAGAAATCTGTATTAAGACTACGTAAAGTGACTGCAGACTTTTATCATAATACTGGACAATCCCTTTAAGTGTGGTTTATCCAACTTATAAAATTCTTCGTGTCATAGGTACACCAGGTGCCCTTGTGAATGCAGTTCAGTTTTTCTGCCCCATTTGGTCTTGCTGGCTTGTCATTCAAGTCTTGGTTTAACTAGACCGGATCCCAGCTGTTCTACAAAGATCAGTTCTCTCTCTCTCTCTGGGGCAGGCATCTTCTTCTTTTGCACTAGATGTGAATGTTATGGCCTTTATTGCCTTCTCTGATTCTGTCCTCATCCAGTTACCTTTCCATCCCTGAAATTTTAGGCTACAAGTTCTTGCTCGTCACCAGCTTTCTTTCCACTATCTTGACTTGTCGTAAACCAACTACTACACACACGATTAGCCTTTCACATGCTGAAGGACTGACACGCACTGATTGGAGAGCACAACAACTTTCAAGTAGAAAAAACTTCAATCCAAAGTAGTAGATAAATGAATATTTATGAATCTGATCTGTTAGTTAGGGCTTCCATATATCAGTTGTCTCCAGCCACTTGATTTTTGCCTTAGCTTAACATAATTAACGACATGTTCATGTTTCCCAGGCATACATGCAATCATCTCTAGGACCAGTCCAGTTCCCCAACATTTGCCGGCAGCAAGTTCTTAGAAAACTTTGGAATCAGTTCTGATACCAGTTTTCCTCTGGTGATTCCTTTCTACATCACAGGAATATATGGAAATGAGACCCTACAAGCAAAAACATATATTACCATTAAATAATATTTATTATTATTGTTTTTGATTCTTTCATTTCATGCTTTTCATTTATCATTATGTCATTTTATATCAGTTTCTGGTATTTTGGAAGTGTACATTATATAATATTAATTTCATATTTTTATTATATAGAAATATAATAAAATGTATACTGTATATTTTAAAAATATTTATTTATTCGAAATATCTTATTATTTATCATTCTGTCAATTCATTCTTTTTATTTATTATTCTATCATTTTTATATCGGTTTTGAAATGTTAGGAGTGCACATCTATATATATAATTGTCTAAGGGTCACTTTCGTCTGTCCTTCTGTCACGGTTATTCGTTCGCTGATTGTTCTTGGCAGCTGCCTGTCATGGCTGCTGCGACCAATCAGCGAGGGCCACAGTCCGATTAGTCCCTCCCCTACTCCCCTGCACTCACTGCCCGCCGCCCGCTCCATAATCCCCTCCGCTCACCGCTCACACAGGGTTAATAGCAGCGGTAACGGCCCGCGGTGTAACGCGCTCCGTTACCGCTGCTATTAACCCTGTGTGTCCCCAACTATTTACTATTGATGCTGCCTATGCAGCATCAATAGTAAAAATGTCATGTTAAAAATAATAAAAAAAAAAAAACCTGCTATACTCACCCTCCGCCGCCTTTGCCGCTCCTCGCCACGCTCCCAGGACCGCTCCATTGCAAGCGCCAGCTTCCGCTCCCAGGGCTGCTGTGCGACAAGGACCTGCCGTGACGTCGCGGTCATGCGACCGCGACATCATCATAGGTCCTGCTCACAGCAGCCCTGGGAGCGGAAGCTGACGCTTGCAATGGAGCGGTCCCGGAAGTGTCCAGAGGAACCGAAAAGGCGGCGGAGAGTGAGTTTAGCAGGACTTCAACGGGCCTTCGGAAGGTGAGTATATGTTTATTTGTTTTTTAAGTCTGTATACTACATGGCTCTGTGCTGGGCAATATACTATGTGGCTGGGCAGTATACTATGTGGCTGGGCAATATACTACGTGGCTAATATACTATGTGGCTGGACAATATACTCCATCGCTGGGAAATATAGTACGTGACTGAGCAATATACTACGTGACTGGGCAATATACTATGTCGCTGGGCAATATACTACGTGACTGGGCAATATACTACGTGGCTGGGCAATATACTATGTGGCTGGGCAATATACTACGTGGCTGGGCAATATACTATGTGGCTGGGCAATATACTACGTGGCTGGGCAATATACTATGTAGCTGGGCAATATACTACGTCGCTGGGCAATATACTACGTCGCTGGGCAATATACTATGTGGCTGGGCAATATACTACGTGGCAATATACTACGTGACTGGGCAATATACTACGTCACTGAGCAATATACTACGTGACTGGACAATATACTACGTGGCTGGGCAATATACTACATGACTGTGCAATATACTACATCACTGGGCAATATACTACATGGACATGCAAATTCTAGAATACCCGATGCGCTAGAATCGGGCCACCATCTAGTTATATAATATTAGTTTAATAATTTTCAGTTGAAATCTGTTTTCTTGTCAATAAAAATATTACATTAATAACTAAATAAATTCTTAGTTGTAATAAACACGAATTCAAATGTAATATATACTGCATGATTTCAATATTTCAGCAGCAGTGTAAATCAGTAAAACCTTGTCAGCTACCAATAGTTGAGTTTATATATTTACTCAGTGCCAGTCAACTGTGATCTGGACATCTCCTTTCATATGTGAATGTAGTCCCTTCATATTACACTGTGATGTGATATGTAAATTTATTTTCCCAAGGGGCCACATGAGAAACCTTATCTGTTGTGGAGAGCAGTACCAATAGGCCAAACTTAATTTTGCTAATTATTATTGCTTTATATACATTTTTAGCATTTAACATTGAGCAGAATTAAGTCTGGTGACTCACTAAAACTGCTTATATGTTACGATAGGGCTTATCATCCCCAATATCCTTACCTGGAGCAGCAAATCAAAACTATATAATTTTTATAAATTTTATATAAAGCATTAAATCATACCCCTCCTGTTATTCAACCATTGTACCTTGATCAACAGCTCCCAACACAATATGATGCCTCCACAGTCCCCACACATCTCCCCACACTGTATGATTTTCCTACACAGCCCCTGAAACAGTATGATATCCCCTCAAACTGTGAAAAACGGTTTGAGGTACCTACAAAGCCCCCCCACACACAGTATGATGCCCCCACAAAGCCCCTCAAACAAAATAGTGTTCATAAAGCTCCACACAGTATGATGTCCCCACAAAGCACCCCACACAGTATAATGCCCCCACACATCCCTCCATCAAGTATGATCTCCTCACATAGCCCCTCAAACAGTATGATGTGTCCACACACAGTATGATGTCCCAAGAAGCCCCTCACAGAGTATGATGCTTCCATAAAGCCCCCACACAGCATGATATCCCAACACTGCCCCACACAGTATATTGTCCCCAAAGTACTATAGAGTAGTGTGCTCCTTATACAGTATTATATATGCATATAGATATATAAATAAAACTACTCACCTAACACCATTTACCCTCTGCTCCTCTCTGCTCTGTGTTTTGAGGCACAGCTAGCATGATGTAGTGACATTCTCAAACACACAGGCTCAGTGATGAAAGAAGGAACTGTCTGCTTCCTGTTCCATCATTGTATCGACTGGTATCTGCATCCCGAGGATGCAGATATTGATGAAATTCAAATGCCTGGTGTAGGGTGCAGCGTGGTGGGGTATGCCACTATTTCCAGTCCCTTGGTTGTCGTGGTTCATGAGCTGCTGTCACAAGGGTGTCACGTCTGTTATGACCTGGTGGTCAGGACAATAATGGACCTGGTGGTTAAGAGCACACGGAGTGACCTAATAGTTACTGATAATAAAGGACGAGCTCTGGGACGTGGGAACTCTGCTGACCGCAATCCCTAATCCTATCAAACACACTAGAAATAGCCGTGGATTGCGCCTAACGCTCCCTATGCAACTCGGCACAGCCTAAGGAACTAGCTAGCCCTGAAGATAGAAAAATAAAGCCTACCTTGCCTCAGAGAAATTCCCCAAAGGAAAAGGCAGCCCCCCACATATAATGACTGTGAGTAAAGATGAAAATACAAACACAGAGATGAAATAGATTTAGCAAAGTGAGGCCTGACTAACTGAACAGACCGAGGATAGGAAAGGTAACTTTGCGGTCAGCACAAAAACCTACAAAAAGACCACGCAGAGGGCGCAAAAAGACCCTCCGCACCGACTCACGATGCGGAGGCGCTCCCTCTGCGTCCCAGAGCTTCCAGCAAGCAAGACAACAAAAAAATAGCAAGCTGCACAGAAAAATAGTAAACCAAAGAAATACAAGCTGGAACTTAGCTTCTGCTGGGAAGACAGGTCACAAGAACGATCCAGGAGTGAACAAGACCAATACTGGAACATTGACAGGTGGCCTGGAGCAAAGATCTAAGTGGAGTTAAATAGAGCAGCCAGCTAACGAATTAACCTCGTCACCTGAGGAAGGAAACTCAGAAACACCCACCAGAGGAAGTCCATGGACAGAACCAGCCGAAGTACCATTCATGACCACAGGAGGGAGCCCGACAACAGAATTCACAACACACGTCCCCCTGGAAGACCTGGAGTTAGACAGTTATGTCGGGTAATGAATCGCAGGTCTTCCTTAGAGATTGTGTGATTTGTGTCCCATATTAAATGGGTTTATTTTCTTCTGGTGCTGAAGAGGTTAACAACCCTTTCTTTGGTGGTCAGAAACATTCAGCTCCACTTCAGCTGCATTTTATAGCTCTTTGTTTATAACCTCGTCAGCCCTTCTGTCCCTGCCAGTGAAAGATTTGTATTCCTGTGCTGTGTGCTAAAGCTAAGTGGTTAGAGTAGAGTTGTTGTACAGGTGTTCTGTGGTTTGATGTAGTATGTGTGTGTTTATCTCCTGGTCCCTTTTCCTATTTAGTTTATTCCTCCCTGTCCCTATCCTCCTCCCATTTGTTGGTTAGTGATGTTGTATGATAGAGGTTTTCTGTCATCCCTGTTTTGTCTTTGTGTTTTGTTTACTTTACATTTCTGTCCTATGCCTCATGGGATGGGGGAGGGGACAGATCAGAGTTTAACAGTAGCATAGTAAGGTCAGAAACTTGGCCTTTCTACCTTCAAGAGTGCCCTCAAGACAGGGATAGTTAGGGTCCCAGTTCCAGGGACAGTTTGAGGCCCCCCTTCCTTACCGAAGATCGCCACAGCGTGACAGCTGCACAGGGACAGCCATAGGGCTGCATATGACCCACAGGTCTCACTTTACCCAGGTCTGGTATATTAGATAAGGACACTAAAATATTATATTTGGGTTCCATATATTTCCATTTTCACATTATCCACTTGAGTACACATGCCATACATTGACATTTTTCTGTTTTCTGTGGCTAACTTTTCAGCTTTGCTGTACATACCTGGACAGGGTAAGTTAGGGTCAGCTTTTTTTTTTATTTGTTCCTGTACATTGCACAGTTTAATGGAAAAAAAGTCAAACTTTTTAAATCTCTCATCGCTCCATCGCTGCCAGTCTATGGTCCTCTGGAAGTCTGTGTTTATATTGGCTGAAATTATGACATGCCATCCAGCCAATCACAACACGAACTTTTGTGTCATACTTACTGGCATTGCTCCCATGGCCAGTGAATCATGATTGATGGTAATCATCACTCATGTACATTCTGCATAATATTTATATATTAGTGCATAATTAAACAATTAAAACATTTACACAGAAAACTATATACGTAAACTTATTTTTTCTTTAACAAAATACAACATAAATATTAATGCATAAGTGCACTTACCCACACTCGTGCAGCACTAGCACATATAGGTTCAAAAATGTGTACTTTTTATGAGGGGGATGCGGCCATTTTTTTTTTAATTTTCACAATTTGCAATACTTGGGGACTAACTATTTTTTTATTATGGGGCAACCAGTTAGGATTGAGTACAATGATTTATGTGCTTACAGTTCCACCCATCCAATTCTCGTCCATGGGACAGATGGTTCTTGTGAATTGTGCCACTGACTGTGGGCAGGGCCGGTATTAGCGGCAGGTAGACTAGGCAGCTGCCTAGGGCATCCGCTCCTCCTGAGGCCCCCAGCCAGTGGCGTGTCACTAATAGTGGCACACCACACAGGATTATGGGGCCCGTGAATCAGGGGGCCCACCCGGCACCAGCACTGATTCCCCCCATGCGCTGCATTCAACTATATCGGCATCAGTGTATATTTAAAATATGGAGGGCTATGAGGAGTATATTATACTATATGGAGGACTGAGGAGTGTATTATACTATATGGAGGACTGAGGAGTGTATTATACTATATGGAGGACTATGGGGAGTATATAATACTATATGGAGGGCTGTGAGGAGTGTATTATACTATATGGAGGACTGAGGAGTGTATTATACTATATGGAGGACTGAGGAGTGTATTATACTATATGGAGGACTATAGGGAGTGTATTATACTATATGGAGGACTATGGGGAGTATATAATACTATATGGAGGACTATGATGAATATATTATACTATCTGGAGGACCACGGGAGTGTATAATACTATATGGAGGACTGAGGAGTGTATTATACTATATGGAGGACTGAGGAGTGTATTATACTATATGGAGGACTGAGGAGTGTATTTTACTATAAGGAGCACTATAGGGAGTCTATTATACTTTATGGAGGACTATAGGGAGTGTATTATACCATATGGAGGACTATGGTGCACATTATATTATATGGAGGACTATGGAGTGTATTATACTAAACAAGCAAAATGCTTCCTATTCATCGAGTGATTGGATTGTTTAGGCTGGAAAGAACATCATTGTTCTCAGCATTACGTCGCCAGGTAAAAACTGCAGATGTGCTGCTGATAACATGATACTGTATTGGGACAGATTGATCTATTAGTGATTGTTCTGTCCCCATCATTGTTCATCAGCCAATGGAAAGAGGCCGGGAAACAAGCGTCCAACGACTTCAATATTGTCGATCACACTCGTTTAGCGGCCTGAGATCAGTGCATGTAAATACAACCGAAATGCTTCTGTGTGATGTGCAATATGTCAGCATTTGGAGCCCCATTTTAAACGTTTGCCTAGGGCCTCATTTTGCCTAAAACCGGCCCTGACTGCGGGTCCATGTAGTCAATCTGATAATGAGTGGTTAAATTCATAGCCAGCAAATTTTTGGATCGTTGTTTCTTTCCAATGGAAATCTGTTCTATTGAAAAGACTAATTTTTTCAATAAATTAAAGATTCACAATGCCAAAATAAAATTGAACTGGTGTTTGCTTTGATTAGAATATTTTATATTTCTTTTTTTTTATTATATTTTTATTTATAGTTTTTACAGTTTTATATACTTTTTTGTTTTATTTTTAACAAAAGTTTTAGAATAAAATATATTTGGAGACAGAGCAATATATTATGTCTGGCACATTGTCAATGTTATTGTTCTACCCGGTTCAGAGGTTAACTAATAGCTATCTGGGACAATAATATTTTGCTATGGACTCTGATAAACCTACAATTTTTGTCTATGTGATTGTGTCATTTTACATCAGCTGGAACGTTTGCGCCTCTCAGTTACAGCTGGAAAACATTGACAAATAGCCTTATTTTTTTTTCCATTTTTCTTGCACTCATGAGGGTATTGATGTCATGTATTAAATTCTTGGCAGCAACTAAATGTTCGAAAAAATTGTTACCCAAAAGGATCAAATTGACACAGGTCATTAGTCATAGAAATCCACACTGGGCACACATTTTTGCAAAGATTTTTTGACAGGCGGAGAAACCATATACAGAATCTGATATACCTTGTTATTATAGGGACACAAGCCATAATGTTTAACTTGAGACATCAACTTAAGAGCTAATTTAGGAACAAAAAAAATAACATAAACCATAATTTTCTGCTCATGGTCACTTTTTTCACTGAGGTCTACTAAATTCTATAAAGTATTTCACTTTGTAAGAACTTAGGGACCATTTACATGGGTTGATAAAATTCCCACAACTAGCACCAATCGACAATATAGGAAGTCAATCGGAGCTCAATTATTTAATGGGAATCCGACAGCTGATTAATGCTGCCCAAACCAAGGGCAGCACAAATCAGAGGCCCATTCACAACTGTGTATTGCTACAGTATTTCAGAGGAAACTTGCCTTTAAAAGCGGCATCATTCTCGGGCTAGGAAAACATACATTGCTACAACACCTGCTGCCCATTGTTCAGGCAGCATTAATCACTTGTCAGGTTCCCTTTAGAAATAATCATAGAATGTTAGATTTGGAAGGGACCTCCGGGGTCGTCGTCTCCAACCCCCTGCTCAATGCAGGATTCAGTATACCATCTCAGACAGACATCTGTCCAGCCTTTGTTTGAAGGCTTCCATTGAAGGAGAGCTCACCACCTCTAGTGGCCACCTGTTCCACTCATTGATCACCCTCAGGCTATGTGCACACGTCCGGAATTGCCGCCGAAATTTCCGCGGCAATTCCGGAACCCCCTGCCACGGGAAAAATGCATGCAGAATTGGCTAAACACTAGCGTTTTACAAGCGTAATTAGCTTGCAGAATGCTAGCGTTTTCCAAGCGATCTGTAGCATCACTTGGAAAACTGATTGAGAGGTTTATTACACTTGTCAAACATAGTGTTTGACAAGTGTGACCAATATTTTACTATTGAAGTTGCCTATGCAGCATCAATAGTAAAAAGATATAATGTTAAAAATAATTAAAAAAATAAAAAAATTGTGATATTCTCACCTTCTGGCGGCCCCCGCAGCCTTCCCGATGCTCGTTATGCTCCCGTTTCCAGTAATGCATTGCGAGAATGGCCGTTGATGACCTGTGATATCTTGAAATCCCATCGACTATGCTGTAACATCTGGCCGCTGCGGGTTGGATGCTGCGGATGTACGCAGCGTCCAACCCACAGCGTTTACTGGCTGTGGGAACATGTGTGAATGGAGCTTTAGACATATTGCAGGTTATATTTTTAAGGTTAACAAAAATAATGTGATCTGTGGTACGTGAGAAAATGACCACTAGTGGTTTGCTCAATGTGTGTGTATCTAGTTGGCAATTATCAGGAATGATCATTCATACAAATGATTTCTTGGGTGATTATTTCAAGGCTCATGCAGATGATCATATTTTCAGTCTCAGTGGCTCGAACTTGGATCAATGTTATTTTATGACTGCAGCGTCCGGTCTGTTGTCAGCTTAGTAATAAGCCGGCAGCAGAGTGATGTCACCACACCCTGCAGAGACCAGTGATGTCACCTGCGGGGACGGCCTATCTCTCGCTCTTTCTTTAGCTCCAACACAAATCCACTCTGGTCAGCTTCCCCCAGCTGACTGACTAAGGTGAACCCCCAGACTGTTTATGTGTAGAGCCAGCCGGGGAAAAAAATTAGAGCCTAAAGTGCTAGCATTTAAACCTAGCCTACCTGAGTTCACTACAAACCTTAAATATTAGGTTTTGCTATTGGGTAGAGAAGTCAGACGTTCCGGGGTCAGTACCAAGAGAGCATGTAGTAAACTAAGGGAAAAGACAAATGCGTAAGTCAGGTCACATTCCAGGGTCAAAATAGCAGAGAAATAGTGGATAAGCAAAGGGGCAGTAGCAAACGGGTAGTCAGAACACGGTCCAAAGGTCAGCAGCAGAAGATCAGAACTTACAGAACAGGAATCACACCAGAGAGCATAAGATTTTGACTGGTAGTAATCTGGTCTAGACAGCTCACCTAAATACCAGGGCAATTACTAAGAACAGGGAGAAGCTGGAGGAATCTCTGCACGTCCCAGTGTCAACTGATCTGTCAATCAAAGCACTGACAGCTCTGTACGCCCCAGCACAGGATTGGATGACAGATCTGTCCATCAATGAGTCCAAGAGACTCTGGACGGAGGAATCATAATATTTCTCCATAGACACTACAATGAGTGCACAATTAGTACAGGTCTCATGGAATGGACCTTGTACACACAACCAATGTTTCTCTCTTCCAAGAGAATCAAATCAATTATGGTAATGACACTCATCTCAAACTCTGATCAGAGTTTGAGCGAAAATGTCAGTTTACTGTGATCCAATTCTCTCGAATAAGAGAATTGTATCACAGGTGTAGGGAAGAACTTAATTTCTCCATCTTCTTCATTGTCTGTGTCCGCATAAATCGGACTGCACTCAGATGTCATCATTCTCGCATTTAGTCGCAGCATGATGCGATTGTTTTTGCATGCCGTATCGATGCGTGCTGCCCTATAGTTTAACATTGGGCATCGCAAGCATTTATGAATCGGGAGAGTCTGACTCCACCAAGCCCCTTATCGAGACCAGCAGGTAAATTGCCAACCTTGATGAATCGGGGCCAAGGTCTTTCTTTTTGGAATTACCCAACAGTGGAAGGATAGCAATATTAAAATGCCTGCTCTGGTGCCCAGTTTCCATCTATGTAACCACCTAATTGAATTTCCTTTGAACTTTCTTCTGATAGAATATTAAAAAAGTGTGAACAGGAATTACCGGCAATGTGCATTTTATTATCCCAAAGCCTTGTGGCTACAGGTAGACATACTGATGATAATCCTCAATTAGAGAAATGCTGTAAACCAACATGCCACACCCCAAGGAGGTCACCAATTGCTTTTCCCAGCAGACGCCTCCCCCCAATATTGTATTGTAAAAGGATTATCACACCTCATCAACAGTGACAGTGGGACAGTGGTGTTACACAATGGGACTGAAGAAAGGAGAAAGGTGTGAATGGCTTTGACCCAGATAATGGCTTATACAGTACAAGCCAATTTACTGGCACATTCCCAGAAACTGCATTAAGTCTTAGAAAACAAATATTCTTTGTACATTCTTTACTTACGCTTCTGTGACACAAATGTGAAAAAAAGATTTGCACTGATTTTTTTTTGTATCATTAGAGCACACAGAGAATAGATGAAGACGTGATAGTATATCTGTATCTATGCCTTCCCCGAGGATCCAACTCGTTCCACAGACACTGTAGACCTTATATTCTGTCTTGTTCCCGCACATTTTTTATTCCAGTACAAGTGCCTGAACAGACTCCTCCAAACTCCTATTTCTGTGCACGTGACCTAAAACATCCTGTGCACCTTGGAGAGGCAGTATACTGTATAGCAGAGCAAATCTCAGAACAGGAAGCTACGTGTATTCTAATCATTGTACAGTAGATAAAAAAGTCAACACTTCCAAGTTAAAATGTCAGGTTTTTGTCATGTAAAAAAATCATAACAAGACAAATCATTTCAGAACTTTTTCATCTTTAATGTCACCGATAATTTGTAGAAATATAATGAAAAAAAAAAAAGAATAATTTTAAGTGTGAAAACAAAAATAGCAATACTAAAATAATGTGGTTGCTTATACCTGTAATTAGGGATCTCTTTATATTCAGAATGAGCCAATCACTTTTAAACTGATGTTACATAGTAGTCAGTGCAGAGCTGCCATCATTTACAGTGATTCTGATGAACCCCATGTAAAGTTGACCTTTTCTAGTAGGATTTTTCAAGACATTTTCTTAGTTGCATTTTACAGCAAAAAACATAGTTGATAAACAGCCTTCAACACAGCAAAGGGATCTCATTGTTGAAAGTGATTAGTCAGGAGATGGGAGAAAAAAAAACCCCAAGGCATTAGATATACCATGGAGCACTGTGAAAATGGTCATCAAGAAATGGCTTAAATTTGGCCAAACAGTGACATTACCTAGAAATTGACATACCTCAAAGAGTGATGAAATAACAAGAAGAAAATTGGTCAGTGAGGCTACCAAAAGGCCTACAGCAACAGTAAAGGAGCTGCAGTAATTTCGGGCACGTACTGGTTGTGTTCTGCATGTGACACGCATGTCACGCACTCACCATGCTTGTTATATAGTCTCACTCTCACCTCTCGTGGCAGAAATGCCTTCCAGTAGCTTGTTTCTGGCAAATTATGCACTATTGTGCCTTTTTATTCGGCTACAACATATCAGTCCTTCACAGCTGTGTAGTAATGAAATATGAGGGTAGTTAAAGCTACATAATATTTTGATAGGGTTCATTTCAAAGGTTAATAGACAAGTAACTTTAGTACTAATGTGCAGGCATCAATCTCCTCCATCTAGTCATTCTTGGGTCAGTGTGTAAATCTCTGAGTTTTGTTCTCCAGCTACAAATATGAAGGATGTAAAAACCTTCACCACAAAAAGGTTAAACATTGGATTAGGACATTCTCAACATTAAACTCGTATTACAACCTGGCCACTAAAACCACCAATCATACAGCAACACCCATGACATAGGATACTATGAAGAACTGGCCTAGAGCTGGCCACCAAGGTTCTTTGTGCAATTTTATAGTCTTCACGAGATGATATTATCTCATTGGCTTTGTTACTTTCCTTCATCTCATATTTCCATTTATATAATACATAGTTATTAAGGTTGAAGGAAGACTTTAAGTCCGTCTAGTTCAACCCATAGCCTAACCTAACATGCCCTGAGGTTATGCTCTCCAGTGTGGTAGTGAAAGTGATGCTAGAACTGATCCCATAACTTTCTAGAGTCATCTAGTTGATCATTTGTTCCATCTGATTGGTCCTAGAGTAGGACTCATGAACAAACTGTACAACTTTTACGTCAGTTCTGCCTAGGGTTGTCAAACTGGCTGATAAACTCTTATCACAACCAGTATTCACACTTGGAGGTTGGTAAAAGTAAAATATTTTTACTCTCAATATCAAATGCAGGTATTTTTGCATAAAAAAACTGTGTGTTTGCAGTCAAGTTACTTACCGTCAGAATATGTCAGGCCATCCGGCTGAAGTATCAAGATTAGGCCAAGTGTGGGATTGGCACAAGTGGTTTTTCTAATGGGCAGAGCAACAGAGAGCTAAACTGTCCACTGCCAACCTACACAGCCCCGTGAATGGAAACCAGAGGAATAGAGATGGGCAAATCAATTTGAGGCGAGTTGAATTCACCTCAAATTCCACCCAACTCATGCATCACGAGAATCCAACAAAATATTGGTTGGTTGATTGCCATTTTTCTGGCTTCAAAAGGGCCAGAAAGGAGTTAAAAAACAACTAAACATTTACTCGTCACTCAACGGCAATCAACTTCTCTGTGCAGCTCCTCTCCCAATCCTCACAGTTCTGGTCCAGCCGTCTTCACTTGTCCTATCTGGTCTTCAGTTTTTCCAATGGGCGAAGAGCTGCAGAAAGAAGTTGAGAGCCTTCGAATTCGAATTGAATAAATTTGATGGAAATTGCAAATTTGAATTTTTGCAGAACTGCTCCTTCCTACAGTGGAGTGAGTATGCTCATTTAGGGTGGGTTCAACACTTGCTTTGCGGTTTCCTTCCTTTTGGTCTCTGTAATATCGCCAAACGTTGTAAAACCCTTTTTTACTGTTGCATGAAAGAGCTCATTCTAACTCTTCTGGGAAAGGATCCTATACCACTAAAGTTTCTCTGACAGGAAAAAAAAATCCACGGATATGTGTAATACAAATAAACACGAGAGCTACCAGAAATATCCAAAATGCTGGATATTGTCGATACTTTGGTTATTTCCCTAAAACAAGCAGCGTAACGGGCAATGTCATGCACATGGTATTACATTTCATTGGATATTAATTATTTTGCATGCTTTTTCCATGTCGTTACAGTTTATGTTTGGAAAGCCTTCACATGTTCTGTTATAGAGCAGGCTGATTTCTAGTGACAGGAAGTAGCTGAAAAAGTCAAGAGGTTTTTTTTTCAAGAAAGGCTAAAATCTGTCAGGCATTTTCTAATTTAGGGTGACATATGAATTCACTTTGTTCTGGGTGTCCCAAGACGGTCTACATACACATGGAAGTATTTAGAGAGAATCTGTCACAAGATGACAACTTCACTTTATATGGAACTCTGTTCTCCTGGATGTAGGAATACAAGCTCCCTCCGTCAGTGCAGGTATGGTACAGACTCCTGCCCAAACGTAAGGCATTAGAGTTCCTGTGTCATGCTATCTCCTATAATTGTAATTAAAGATTCTCTTTATAGTAACATTTAGCTGTGAAAGAAAATCATGTTTAGTTGGGAACATGTCGAAATTCCATTTTTGAAGGGATTTTTGGCCACTCAGAGAGGTTTTATACAATATTAAATGGGAGTTTTGACCTCTTCATAGTGGATCCAATATTCTCAAACTTCACTTGTAAGATATCAACACCAGAGAATAGACATATCTACCATATACCCAAAAGTCTTGCTATGCTAGAAAGGACTGGCCTTCGCTGGGGCATCTATTAAAAAAACCCTTACTGTTTTTTTCTTCTTTTTATACCCCAAATGGTCTCTCTTTCTGTTCTTCTCTCCCTTTCATGACATCAATGGTCTCTCTTTCTGTTCTTCTCTCCTTTTCATTCTATCAATAGTCTCTCTTTCTGTTCTCTCCTTTTAATTCCATCATTGGTCTCTCTTTCTGTTCTTCTCTCCCTTTCATTCCATCAATGGTCTCTCTTTCTGTTCTTCTCTCCTTTTCATTCCATCATCGGTATCTCTTTCTATTCTTCTCTCCGTTTCATTCCTTCAATGATCTCACTTCCTGTTCTTCTCTCCCTTTCATTCCACCAATTCCTCACTTCCTGTTCTTCTCTCCTTTTCATTCCACCAATGGTCTCGTTTCTATCATTTTCTCTTTTTCATTCCACCAATGGTCTCACATTCTGCTCCTCTATCATTTTCATTCCATCAATCGTCTCACTTGCTGTTCTTCTTTCCCTTTTAATTTTTGTCTCTCTCTCTCTCCCTCTTTATACATTCTTCCTTGACTTCCCTGCTATGTTTTTTATATGAAGGAGTATTTGAGCCACACAAATTTATCACCTACTGGATAGGCATTTGATATTAGATTGGTAACTACACCTGAAATCTGCATAGAATTCTAGAATCTTTGGGAATGCGCATTACTTCCTTAGAGTTTGAACATAGTGGCAATCACACTTGATTAAGCAATTGATTATTCAAACACCTACTTGCCCCAGTCGTGCAGAACAGATTTTTATTTTCATCATCTCTATGGAGTTTCAATGGAACATGAGCGCACAAGGTTGAACAACTCCTCAATAAAGCTCCTTATCAACAGGGCCATGGTGGAATACTATTTTATGATTCAATTGCTACAAACCTGTCTATCAAAGCCCCATCAGTCTAACATTTTACAACTATTTGATGCATAAGTGATACACAAAGCAATTGCTGGGATCCTGTCAATCACAAATTCCCAAGATCCTGTCCACCGAACGCCGATTGATGCAACATTTTGTGGCTAAGTGGTACATTTTATAGATGGAATACCTCTGTAAGCCTTGAACCTCTTTTTCTCGAATGGTCTTCTTCTTTTGCTTCTTCCTCATCATTTGTTTTTTTCCTGATTCGATTCCACATGAGTATTTGGGTACTATATGTATAACCCAATTACATAATATAATTTTTTTAACTTGTTCTAAAAAGTTTTTTAAAATACTTTGAGCACGTTTGCTCAACTTAGTTTTTGACACATGATAAAGCATAATAATTAATTGACCATTCTAGGTTTTAATGGTCTGGCCCTCAATCTTTTATTGTGCCTGCAACTATATCTATTTTCTTATTATTTACGAGGCTGCTTAATCCTCTTGTTTTAATAATCCTACAATGTATTGTGGTCATTCCAAAACTTTCCTATGACACAAGTTCTAAAAAACACTTTTGAGTTGTCAAACTTACCAGTTATCTTAGGAAGTTATTGCTTGATTCTAAAAAGGCTCATCTTCAGAAGAGTTACATTCCTTCTATTTGGGTGAAAAAATTAAGATTAAAAAATAAATGCAAAAAAAATAAAGCAAATTAAAATCTACTTTTTAAATTCAAAGGTACTTTAACCGGTTAAAGATGAAGAAATAATAATAATAATAATAATAATAATAATAATATTTGGTACTGCCTTGTCCATAAAAGTCCAAACTATGAAAATGTAAAATTATTTAACCCGTACAATAAATGTAAAAAATTCAAAATGATAATTTTTTGGGTCACTGCATCTCTCACAAGCAATGCAATAAAAAGTCATATATACCCCAAACTATCAATAAAAGCAACAGATCAGCTGCAAAAAAAAGTTCACCTACAGCTCCATCTTAAGAAAAATAAAAAAGTTAGAGGTCCCGAAAAATGGTAACAAAAAAATAATTTTTTATTTATAAAGAATATTTAAGCCTCTAAAATAATAAAATAAAGTGTAAGTTTGATATTTTCCTTAATTGTACCAATCTGGAGAATCATGCTGCCAGGTGATCTTTACCTCACAATGAAGAACCTAAGAGAGAAACTAAAAAAACAATGGTGAAATTGAGTTGCTTTTTTTTAACCACTTGACCACACTTGGAATATTTTTTACATTTTTCCATACATTATATATTATAGTGAACGGTGTCCTTCAAACCTACAGCTTGTTTTGCGAGAGAAACACTCATATAGCTATGTCGACAGAAAATATAAAAGTTGCAGGTCATTGAAGAAGGGGAGGAAAAAAATATACTCCAAAAATGAAGACAAAACCCTTATTTGAATTACAATAATACAACTTGTTGTTTTTCCAATGATATCTTTGTTACAAAAACCCTAATTTTTTACTGTGTTTTCAATGAATTGGTTGTTTATTGAAATATTGATGTTACATTTTTGACTTGTGTTTTTTACTTTTTTACTTGTTGATAGTTATATTTTATTTCATAGATCCAGTATTGGACTTTTCCATAAATGCCACAATACACATCTTATTTCTGAAAAGTGTAAGAAAAACGTAATTTGAAGCCTTGTTATAAATACATACAGACTTTGACATGTTGAGAAATTTCCCTGCATAATATGAGAGATCCTGGCTTACCTCCAGCATTGTAGAGGATTCCACACTTCTTCTGAAATGCCACCGCTTAGTTAAAAAAGGAACTTTTATCAAATTTTTCATGTTGAAGTGAACACACAATGTAATTGTAGTTGCAGAGCAGAATAAAAAAAATGAGTTTCTTTTTTTTAAAAAAACTTTCCTTTTTCTTAGGCCGGGGTAACAATTGCAACTGCAATGCGAGAAACTCGCGTGAGTCTCTCGCATCAATACCCGACACTGCCATCAACGGTTCGGACCGTTCAGCTGCATAGAAATACATGCAGCCGCATGCTCCGGTCCCAAGTGCCGGGTATTGAGGCGAGAGACTCGCACGAGTTTCTCACATTGCAGTTGCAAGTCTGACCCCGGCCTTACGGAGGTATTAGCAAACCATTTGGCACATATTGAGCGAAATTTTGTTAAATCCAAGTGGTTGTTATCAGCGTTTTCACTTCTTCTCCCTGTATGATGCTGACCAATCAAAATCATTCAGCAACAGTCAAATGAATGAAAAACACGCCCTCGCCATAGCTTAGAGCCGATGTAAAGTAGTGTAGGGAGGAGAAGAGGGGCAGTACAGCCGAGCCGACAGTTCTTTGTGAGAAGAGCTGGTAGAAGTGTTTTGTAATGTTACACAGCCAAACGCAGCTGTGCCAAGACTTTCCCTACAGGGACCTTATCTGAAAGGTGTGAGGCATCTGTGGGCTAATCTTCCTAATTATGCAGGAGGTTACACCGGGAGATCAGAGCTGTATTATTACATCTCACACACTGAGAAACCTTAGCTATTGTAGGGATATGTTCTTTTTCTGCTGTATTGCTGCCGGTTTATGATTGGGCAACTCATACTACAGGGAGAAGAAGTACACGCCCCCATTGTAAACATTCAATTGGACTTAACAAAAGTTAGATCATTAGGTACCAAATAGTTTGATAGCTAATATCTCTACAAAGGAGAGGCAAAATTAGGAAACAAAAGGTTTATTCTGTTTTGCAGCCACCATTATATTGTGCGTCCAGTTCAACATGAAAAATCTGGTGAAAGGTCCTCTTTAGTAGAAGAAAAAAAAGAAAATATCTTGGGCCTTCAGCAGTGGTCAACTGTGCTCTGTCAATAAAGAGAGATGAGCGCCTATTGCTATGACCATCAGCCTCTGACTTCCAGAATGAAAATAAGGAGGCTAAACTCAGGGTTATAGCTATAGGGGTAGAGTGCTAGCAGTCTCACCTAGGCATTGGTGTTGAAGGGACCCAAAGGAGAGTAAAAACGTAATGAGACATTGATCATATAAATGGCACATGATGGGTTGGTGACTGTTAAAAATGTAGCATTTTCTTCTGGCCAAATTACCGTACTATAAATCTGAGTAAGGAGCCTCTGACATTCACTATAAGTTATACTATTCTTGCCCACTTGATTGAAGTTCGCATATTACTAGAATTTTATTAAAACATCAATAGCAAATGTAAAAAATATTTTCATCTCCATCTTAGTGGAGACAATAAATCTGATAAACGCTACTGCGCAGGCGCCGGCGGCACCATCTTGGAGGAGGCAATTTTGTTTCTTCTCTAGCAAGATGGCGTCGCTGGTGCCTGTGCAGTAACATCTATTGGATCGCCGATTGCTGCTACAGTGCAGGTGCGGCCGGTGCCATTTTGCTACAAAGTCTCAAGTACCGGTGGTGCTGACTTGTTACATTTTTGTTTGTTTTTCATCTTGACCTGCTTTTTTTGCATCTTTATGGTGTTTTAGAAATTATTTCACTTATTTGCATCAGGCCTGTGTCCAGTCATTGAGTATAAATGTCAGATCTAGAGCTTGTAAGTGTTGTTAAAACTGCCACCGATCCCAAAAATGCCACTAAAAACAAGGAAAACACTACTAGATGTGCAAAACATTTCTCAGGACTCATTCACACTTGCATATGAAAAATACAGTTTCAAAATGGATTACATTTTACAATCCGTTCAGTTGTGTTTCCATACCGTATTCATTTTTGATCGGTATTGACCTTCTGAGTTGGCTCTTTTCCATGAGATTTGTGAACCTTTTATGTCCTTTCACTTAAAGGGAACCTGTCACCTGAATTTGGCGGGACCGGTTTTAGGCCATATGGGCTGAGTTTTTGGGTGTTTGATTCACCCTTTCTTTACCCGCTGGCTGCATGCTGGCCGCAATATTGGATTGAAGTTCATTCTCTGTCCTCTGTAGTACACGCCTGCACAAGGCAATCTTGCCTTGTGCAGGTGTGTACTACGGAGGACATAGAATGAACTTCAATCCAATATTGTTGACAGCATGCAGCCAGTGGGTAAGGAAAGGGTGAATCAAACACCTGAAAACTCCGCCCATATGACCAAAAACCGGTCGCGCCAAATTCAGGTGACAGGTTCCCTTTAAACAAGCAAAAACAGCAAAAAAAAAATTGTTGTTGTTTATGTAATTTTAGAGAAGCGTAGATAATAGAGATGAACAAATGGATGCCATGCAAAGTTGTATCAAATTTTCAAGAATTTGTTAAATGAATGCTCCCATTTTACACAAAGCAGAAGATCGTATCAGCGAGGATCATAGGATCTTGGGCGTGACTGGGCGGGCTTCCACGTAATGCCTTGCAGCTATCACATCACACGGTACAGAACTCAGAAGAGACTATCACAGCCTTTATAAAAGCAAAAGCAGGGAATGCAGCAGCCATTTTCGGGAGAATCTGGATAGTGAGAGGACGTCACTGCTTAGCCATAGACATAGGGGAAAAAAAGCCATAAAACAATGAACAAATTCTACAGAGAGTATGTGATAACAATAGAAGGGAAGCTATTTACTGTATGTTGAGGTCACTTTGGCATTATTAAGGCTGTTTTTGTGCTTTTGACTATAGAGCTTAAAAGGGGTTCAGCACAGTCCTAGGACACCTCAGAATATTATCCATGTCTGTCCAGGGCAATTGAAATACTTGCAATTCGTGGTGAATTGAACTTTGGGGAAAAAGTTGCCAAAAGATGATGAGTTTGACTTTCAAAGATTTGCTCATGTCTAATAGATTATAATAAAAATGGAACAAATTTGCACATGTAAATACCATAGACTTTTACGGTAGACTACTATGGGCTAAAACCCATAACAATACGGATTCATTGGTACATACTGGACATAAAAAAAAAATCTTTGTACCTAAATTTAAGTAAAACATTTTTAATGAAAAAAAAAATTTGGACGTGAGAATGAGCCATAGGATTCCATCATTGCTGTATGTGAACGTGACTTTATCACATTAATATTGATTTCACGTTCATATTTAGATGTTTAAATGCCACATCATTTCCCAGATTAATATTACAAGTATTAAATTGTCACTGGACTAAATATGCCTTCTGTTATAATAAACCAAAGATAACAATAGATTTATGGGGGGGATCAGACAGAATAAGTGCACATTAAAGAAAAGTTTTGAAAGCTTTATGTTGCTTTTATCCACTTTTTGCTGGGAAATTCAATGAAAAAATAAATATGGAGAAATAGGATGCCGACATATGAAATACATTGATATCTGTCGCCTCGTCGATGTTCAGTATTGAAAAAAAAAAAAGTAAAAGTCTTGTTTATGTTCTTGACAGTAAAAAACGGTGCAAGCGCGGCGGCGGCGGCGGTGTAACTATTATCGGTGCAGGGGTTAAACTTACATCCGAGAGGAGATGGGAGGGAAAGCTTCATTTGGCCCATATGAGAAGATCAATACTATGTGATAACGGGGGATTCTGTTGGAGATTTTTCTTTGGGACCCATGAGCTTAAAGTTACATTACATGATAAATCCCCATGCTTTACACCCATGATCAAAACATTGGTACACATTTGTGGATTTAAAAAAAAAACAACGCCCAAAATGTGCCCTGGAGGGGACCTCAACTGTTTTTTTTAGGGCCATCATGTATCACGTGACCTGTATATAGAAATAGACTTATGCAACTTCTAAATGACTATTTGTCCTCCTGACTTCAATTTCCGGAGAACATGCTGGGATTTGTAGTTCCACAAGACCTGACTAAGCAGTCTTTGGCCATCTCACAGGAGTGCACAGTGTTGAAAATAAACTGTATTTGTGCTCTATAGGTAATAATGAGGCATTATGGCGCTACTCCTATCTACACACAATCCCCTGATAAATAAATAGATATATTACACGTACAACTTGCGAGGTGACGCCTGGTAAGTGTTGTAGTATATAAACATCAGCTTCCATAGAAAAAAAAAGAGAAGAAAATATTCTCTTTGTCCTCCACGAGCCATAACTCCTTATTATTTGTAGGAAGGTGATCCATAACAAGCTGCATCCGTTAGAAATTCTGCACGAATGTCTGTGATATAGGATATTATATTGGAAAATTCACCAAAAAATAAAGTTAATAGCCATCAATGCTGCATTTGTAAATGAATGTGTACATGTAGGAAAGGTAGGAGCTGTCAGTCACGCGTTCCTCCAGTTCAGGTAAATGTGACAAATGCAAATTCTGGGATCCATCCTGCCACGTGTGCATTAATATGTTGCACATTTAGGCTCATTAGTGGCAAAGAAAAAGTTGACTCCAGTTATTCTTATGACGCCTAGTTTCCATTTATCCGCCCATATGTCTTTTTTCTTTTTTTTTCTTTTTTGTTGTTTTTTTTACCTCCAGACCACTACAAAAACACCAGAGCGACACTGATCTAGAAACTGATCTAGAAACTGATCCGATTGATTGCACCGGTGCTCAGGAAGGATATAATGGAACTAGAGAGAGTACAAAGGAGGGCAACAAAATTAATAAAGGGGATGGGAGAACTACAATACCCAGATAGATTAGCGAAATTAGGATTATTTAGTCTAGAAAAAAGACGACTGAGGGGCGATCTAATAACCATGTATAAGTATATAAGGGGACAATACAAATATCTCGCTGAGGATCTGTTTATACCAAGGAAGGTGACGGGCACAAGGGGGCATTCTTTGCGTCTGGAGGAGAGAAGGTTTTTCCACCAACATAGAAGAGGATTCTTTACTGTTAGGGCAGTGAGAATCTGGAATTGCTTGCCTGAGGAGGTGGTGATGGCGAACTCAGTCGAGGGGTTCAAGAGAGGCCTGGATGTCTTCCTGGAGCAGAACAATATTGTATCATACAATTATTAGGTTCTGTAGAAGGACGTAGATCTGGGTATTTATTATAATGGAATATAGGCTGAACTGGATGGACAAATGTCTTTTTTCGGCCTTACTAACTATGTTACTATGTTACTATATTTCTTTGGGATCGCTCCCATTCATACAGTGCATCAGACCCCCTGATCGGAAAATGCTGAATCTTGCATTTTTCATCAATTTTGCAATTAAAATAACTTATAAATGAGGCCCTTATGACATTGTGATCTCAGTTGAGGCAAAAAAATTAATCCTTGCACGCTGGATAAATGGTAATCCGGTATTACTCCAAATATTTAAAGAAAATCGCAACTTTGGTTTCTGTTGTAAACAAAAAAAAAATTGCCAGGTGGAATTTTCAACTTTTTAGAAAGTTGCAAACTTTTTCTTTTTTCGTTTTTTTGTGCAAATGTATTACACTGTCTGGGTGGCACAGATGACTAGGCTAGAAGGCTAAACTAAAATCTGACAAAAATATATTTTTTATTCTATTATGAAGTTTTAAAAAAATTTCTCATCGGATAAAGTGTTTACAATCTAATGGTTTCATGACATTTCTATGCACATTTCCCACATATTCTGAAAGTCTTCTTTTCATACAATTTTTACTTTTGATGTATGAGAGCAATTTTATGTCTAATGTAATCTTGTACCATAAAGGATGCGGAAATGCAAATATTTTTTACTGGCTTTCTTTAGCTGTGTCCATAGTAAATCTGTTTTCTCCTTGTATAAAAAAAATGGAGGCTTACTTACTGTCAGCTGGTGTGTCTGTCACACCACTTATTTCTTGCATTGCTTAAACTTCAGCATACACTGTGCAACATTCTGATAAATCTCACACAAGGCCCATTGGCCCCAAAAATACAAATTCCAAAAAACATTCCATTCATAATATTTCATAATACTCAATTCCCTATAAATATATATTGGGGAAAGCTGTCAAGAGGGGAATTATTGAAGTCATTTTTCCTCATGGCTGTGTTGCTCTTGTTTGCATCAAATGTATTAAAGTGTCGCATGATGTTTCATAAATTTGTCAGATATTTACACATACTTTTTTCTAGAGATGTATTTCCAATTTTTTTGCTTCACCTCCTTCTGGACTTTGTGCAACTTTTTTTGTTTAAAGTAGCAATATGTAATTCTGTATTAACCCTAATTTGAAAGATAGGTAGATAGATAGATAGATAGATAGATAGATAGATAGATAGATAGATAGATAGATAGATAGATAGATAGATAACAGATAGATAATAGATAGATAGATAATAGATAGATAGATAGATAGATAGATACATAGAAAGATAACAGATAGATAGATAGATAGATAGATAGATAGATAGATAATAGATAGATACATAGAAATATAAAAGATAGATAGATAGATATTAGATAGATATTAGATAGATAGATAGATAGATATTAGATAGATAGATAGATAGATAGATATTAGATAGATATTAGATAGATAGATAGATAGATAGATAGATAGATAGATAGATAGATAGATATTAGATAGATAGATAGATAGATAGATAGATAGATAGATAGATAGATAGGCTTGAGAAAGGCTCATTTTGAGCTGAAAAGTTGCCCAGACATGTGGGTAATTTAAACCCTGCACATTTCTATATTGGAACTATGGAGTACTGCCTCTTTATTTGAAGTTTTATGAAGTTTGGATGATTGGTGGACTGATTGTCTGGGGGCCTTGCACCCGAAGATAAGGATTTTGTGCTGTTCCTTCTTTTTGATAGATAGATAGATAGATAGATAGATAGATAGATAGATAGATAGATAGATAGATAATAGAAAGATAGATAAAATATAGATAGATAATAGATAGCTAATAGATAGATGGATGGATAATACATAGATATGGGATAGATAGATAGATAGATAGATAGATAGATAGATAGATAGATAGATAGATAGATAGATAGATAGATAGATAGATATGGGATAGATAGATAGATAGATAGATAGATAATAGATAGATAGATAGATAGTTATGGGATAGATAGCTAGATGATAGAAAGATAGATAATAGATATATATTGGATAGATAGATAGATAGATAGATAGATAGATAGATAGATAGATAGATAGATATGAGATAGATAGATGATAGATAGATAGATAGATAGATAGATAGATAGATAGATAATAAAGTAAAAAAAATCTGAAACAGCACTCCATATGGCAGTAATAAGGTGCTCTTTATTGGCCCATGTGGCGAAGTTTCGGTCCTGGATGCAGACCTTTATCAAGATAGATAGATAGGTAGATAAATAGATAGATAGATAGATAGAAACATAGATACAGTAGATAGATAATAGATAGATAGATAATAGATAATAGATAGATAATAGATTGATAGATACTAGATAGATAGATAGATAATAGATAGATGATAGATAGGTAAGAGATAGAAAATAGATAGATAGATATGAGGTAGATAGATAATCGACTTACACGGAATACTTTCAGAAGAAACACAGACACATATACTTCTCCTGAATAAATAGATTGATTCCTATGTGATGAATAGATAAACCTATAGAAGACAATTATATTGTGGTATTTGGACCATTTTACTATCTATAAGCAAAAAAAAAACAGGTTTATAATATCATATTTATAATCACTTTTGCTGCTAATATTAGTGATTTGTAGCATTATTATTATTATTATTAATATTATTATTTATTTGTATAGCACCATTGATTCAATGGTGCTGTACATGAGAAGGGGTTACATACAGGGTTATAGATATCGTTTAAAAAGTTTACATTGACAGACTGGTACAGAGGGGAGAGGACCCTGTCATAGCTGCACTCCTAATATTGACCTTTTACCGTTTTGTGTTTCTTGCATCTTAATATTTCTCTGTGACTATACTTCGATAGTGGAAGTAAAATCTAGAGCTGTGGGAAACTGACTAAAAAGAGGATTACAGCAGAACCTCAGGAGAAAATAATGGGAGATAAAAATAATAATTATAATAATAATTATAATAACAACAACAACAGCAACAGTACAATATCAGCAATATAAAATTGCTACTTTACTGTTGTCATTAGAAAACTTTGGTAATAATGATACATTTAAGTAATAACTATAAGGATAATAATTATTATTATAATTATTAAAATTATAAATATCAGTTGTTATTATTATTATTATTATTATTGTTATTATGGTTGTTGTTGTTATTATTATTATTATTATTATTATTATTATTATTATTAAGTTGTCAGGCTGCTATTATTATTACTATGACTACTACTACCTGTAATAGACAATGTATTGTGCTGCATTACAATTAATATGGTAGACATGAAATGAATATGGGGAAACAGAAAAAAAAATGTTTGGGGTAATAATTATCAATAAAAAAATGTTTGGGGTAATAATTATTGACATTTTTATGATGCATGGCATTTTTCCTTTTGCCAATTATACTGAGTTAAAAATGATAGAGTAGAACAAATCATGTATGTATAACTACTATTATTATCATTAATAACATTTGATATCAATACTAATTTATTGATTTAGATGTTTAGATGTTCATATAATGTAGTCCTAAGTGTTAACTTTGTTTTCTAAGACAATAATTATTCCTTCCTATAGATGATAATGGGTGTAATTATTGCTGAGAAGTTTGCAGATACCAGATAATACTCTGCTGGGGCTACAGGTACATGTGGAGCTAGTGATTAATAAGGGCTGAGCTGTACACTGAAGAGTCGCAGCGCTGAGCTGTATAGAAGGGGATAAGATCAGTGTCTTCTAACAATGAGGATTCTATTTATAATAATCCACATATACAGAGTGCAGGGATAACTCCTGATTGATGGGTCACCTGGCAGTGCACAATTGTCGCAGCAGCTACAATTACAGCTATAGAGTTAATCTGAAAACATAGCATTTGGAAAAACATGCACTCAGTTCATCTGGCAGAGAAAAAAAAGATTGCTGGAACTTGTGGTGTACAACCATACGTGCAATTCTATTGTATTATTGTGCTCAAAATTCCTGAAACCTGGAGCAATCACTCAACAGAAGGTGAGAGCTAACCAAAACCTAGAAATGTCAGGGCAATGCTCTGCAAGGTGTTTGCCACTTCAGTTGTGGAACTACTACTCTCAGCAACTTCCAGCATGAAACAGCTGTAAAGCAAGTCTGCAGACCATTGCACTAGAATAGTGAGAAAAAAAATGTGTAAAGGAAAAGTGAAGGAAATTGTTGTCTTCTCTTTTCCAAATTGGCTGGAAAAAAAACCCAACTTATATAACTGCATTAAAAAAACAACTGAAATTTGACGGAGATCTTTAACCACTGGCTATATGTTTATTTTTCCACGATTGTTATGAAGTTTAGGGCATTTTTATTTATATGTGTAAAATGTATCACAACGGATGTGGAATCAGTTATATAGAAATTATGAAAGCACAAGTAATATTTTCAATACTCCTATTTTATTATAAAATAAAAGCAGGGATAACTCCGAATGATTTTATTCTATATATATATATATATATATATATATATATATATATATATATATATATAAACAAAACAATGTCAACTGTCCTGACCCAAAGCTTAATGGGGCAGATAATGTCATTTGGAGGGGTGTTGGAAAGTGCTTTGATTTGGGCAATAAGTAGATGCTGATCCTGACACAAGGTCTGATTAAATACCCTGGATGATGACCTTGTACACAGGACACTTGCACTTTATAGAGAGTTTATATGAAAAAAAAAATGAAATGTACTTGGAGACAGAAGGAGAGGTGCTTAGTTCAGTTTTGCTCCTGTGAGCCTCAGTTTTTATGGATCCCGGAGGTCCTGATGGTGTATACATTTTTTAATGAAAAAAAAAATGATGTAGCTGTTGCTTAACATACATTCTTGAAGTTGATGTTTGAGCTTAGAAAAGGTGGACTGGAGTGAAGGTCACATGGGGTGGAGCTGATGCCTTCTGCTTTACTCCTGACAGCACATGACCACAAAAATAAAGCTTCTAGCCAAATAATGCACTGGTGACTCTGTAGGATCATAATTCTATAACCATTATGAACCCAGGTTCGTTATGTAAGATAAAAATAGGATGATATTTGAGTTTAATAAAGTGTGACAGTGCATGGAATTAGCTCCTGGCACAGCGATGGCATGAAACCCTGAGGGCGACTTCTCCATGAAGTACTTGAAGGATGTGATGATATATCAATACTGGAGATACTTGGAGGAGCAGTGGGCTCATTATAACTTATAAGGTTGAATAATAATGTAATATTGGAAGCTTATACAAGGTAGTAGTGATGCCTAAAGGACATCTGGAGTGATGTCGGTGCCCATTACTGTACCTTCTCTCCACAGATTACAGGGCCAACCATGTTGTCATTAACGGAGTCACTATCCATATTGTAGCGTTGTAGAGTCTTACTGAGCTGAATAAATCTTAAGAGCCAAGGTCCACCAAGTTTGATGACATTGGGTTGAGGATTGAGTCTTGCAAAGTGTGATGGTGCATGCTATCTGCGCCTGGTACAGGGATCGCGCTGGGGCCCTGAGGATGACCCATTCCATGAAGTGCCTGGAGTCCGGGGTTGGAGGTGAGCAGCAGGGCCGGACTGTGCGAGGTGTGGTCTGGGGTGCCTGATGGCGTTTTGTCGTCGTCGGAACTTCCTAATACAGTTTTTCCTCCATTTATCGAAGATGACAAAGCGTTGTGACTGTTGGAATTGGAGTTTTCGTTATTCTCCCTTAAAAATAACAGATATTTATACATATAAATCATAAATGTCAGCACCCACCTACCAAGTTACTCTATCTCCAGTATGTATTATTTATCCATCTATGATCTATTTATCTATTATCTATCTATCCATCTATCTATTATCTATCTATCTATCTATTATTTATCTTTCTGCACCTACTTACTGTTAAAAAGCAACACTCTATAATGAGATAATAAGACTGCAGACATTCAGAAAGGCTTTAATAATTTGAAAAGAGGGAAAAGTCATCATATGGGTTAATAAAAGACTGTACATTTTCCATCTGATTCTAGACTGCTGCCTTTTTTTTAAATAGTATATTTGTGGATACTTTTTTTTCTGACAACCTTGTAGGCTTTTGAGCCATTAAAATTTGAAAAAGTGCTTCTGATCTTTTTCTATTTCTGATCTATCCATCTATTTATCTAGCTATTATCTATCTGTCGATCTTTCCATCTATCTATCTATCTATCTATCTATCTATCTATCTATCTATCATCTATCTATCTATTATCTATCTATCTATCTACCTATCCATCTATCTATCTATCTATCTATCTATCTATCTATTTATCTAGCGGCACATTAAGGGCAATGCATTTCATGTAAACATTATAAATCACTGCAATAGAATCCTATTTAGAATTGAGAGTCCTCAGTGGTTGATACCTTTTAATGGCTAACTGAAAAGATGGTAACAAATTGCAAGCTTTCAAGACTACACAGTATTGAAAGCTTGCAATTTGTTACCATCTTTTCAGTTAGCCATTAAAAGGTATCAACCACTGAGGACTCTCAATTCTAAATATTTTTCTATCTACTGGCTAACACGGTACCAGGATATATTTCTTTCCTGCAATAAAATCCTGGAATCCTAACTCTTGTATAACTAGAAGTCTCAGCATATCTATGAAAATGCAGTTCTACAGATGGTCACATCGCATATCTATCTATCTATCTATCTATCTATCTATCTATCTATTATCGGTCTATCTATCTCTCTACCTATCTCTCTCTCTATCTATTTAGCTATTATCTATCTATCTATCTATCTACAGCATCTATTTATCTATTATCTATTTATCTATCTATTATCTATCAATTTATCTATTATCTATGTATCTAGGTATTTATTATCTATCTTTTTATATATCTGTCTCTCACTCCCTCCTTGAGTTCACTCTTGCAAATACACACGTGTTAGTATGTGTCTCTCTTGTAAACATATATACGTTTTATATATATATATATATATATATATATATATATATATATATGTATATATATATGTGGTTGTTTACACGGACATTATACACTAGACTATATTGGTAAAATACAGAAAAGAATAGTATATACCTGCTCACTACACTACTGATTACCAGGAGTCTATTTTTAGGAGATTGTTCAGCATTAATCCTTGCTCCCTTCTGCTTTTATGCAAAGGTTCCTGTTTCTTTCATTGCCGAGCACAAAACTCTACAAGATTAACCCTTCCTAACCTGGGCTAATACCCCTAGTCTCCTGTAATATTATAAATACCATCACCGAGTGCAAATGAAGAGATCGGTTTAGTTGTTAAATCATAGAAGATATTATCGTAATTAAAAGTGTACAGAATTGCCACAAGTTTCATTAAAGGCAAAACATATTCTACCTATCAACTATCCTTAGTGGCAAGTAGGGTCATTGATACTGGTGAATGAATTGTCACTTATGTTTTCAAACATTTCACCAGTTACTCTGTGAGGGGTTAACCTTGGTTGATTTTCCAGTAATTCTATTTGAGCAGCAGTCTCCAACCTAGGTCTTTCCAGCAGTGTAGATGGTACAACTCCCAGCAGGCACATACAGCTGGATGATGGGTGTTACAGTACCTGATCAGCCGGACTGCAGCTCCGCACGCATCAATAGGACGTAGTAAGCTGTGGTTACAGGCTAGGAACTGTCATTGTGCAGCAGATTCATGCTGGGGGTTGTAGTTTCTCAACAGCTGGCAGTATGTTATATATATGTTTTACGTTTTTATGAATATTATCTCAAGTTACATATTATGTTACATTCAACGTTCAGCTCAGTGTTCCCATATCACATCGATAATAAATATATGCATATGTATCAGAGGAAAACTGTGCAATGACTTTGGATGAACAATCACGGATATTATTATTATTATTATTATTATTATTATTATTATTATTATTAAGTGTCATAATAGGATTACTCACTTTTCCATTAGAATACATAGTCTCCCAAGCAGAGGAAAAAAAAACTTTTAGATAACAGACGATGACTAATATATATATATATATATATATATATATATATATATATATATATATATATATATATATATATTCTATTTGGTAAGTTGTCTACACAATTGTAACTTCTGTGAGCACATAGATTAGTATTGGGAGCAGTCTGAATTTCTGTAATGTACAATCGATAAGAGAGTCGCTTATTAATGTAATATTATTATAAATTAATTAATGTGACTAATGTAACCTCTCTAAGGATGAGCTGATCAGACTGACCATCATTGGGAATAATAGATAACAGTTTTGTTCTGATGATAAGAGGAATGACTGGAGCTGTTGTACTGTTCAGACAAGTAATAATCAATGCCCACCTATCTATAAATGCCCACCTCTGTATGCGGCCATAAATACAATGTCGGGAATGAGTTTCTTCGTGGCATGTGATGGCAATCGTGTCTGCTACCTTGTCATGTGAAATGGTGAAATGCTTTATTAAATTATTTGTATTCCCTGTGTGTTTGTGTTATTTTTATACTGTCATACTATAATTGTTTCTTTTATTTAGAGTCGCATAGGTGGTTATGCTCATATTCTTTACTATCTATCTATCCTCATATTTGCTTTTCTATTAAATCTATTATCTATTTAGTTGACAAAATCCTCAACTGCTCTTGAACCAAATCGTTGCCACCTGTTCACATGGGCCAATAAATAGATCTTTTTTTTTTGCATGAAATTTGCTGTTGAGCGCTGCCCACTTCTTTTGCCTATCTATCTATCTATCTATCTATCTATCTATCTATCTATCTATTATTTATCTATCCGTCTGTCTATTATTTATTTACACATCTATCGATTTATCTGTTTTTCTAGCTATCCATATTAATTACTATATGTACGTTTAGTGATATATATATATATATATATATATATATATATATATATATATATTGCTCTAATACAGGATCTCAAAAATAGTCAGACCGTATTTGTAGGGCCACATATAAAGGTTATACAAAGTCATAAATACTCTTATTCTAGTAAAACTGTGGACCCAAATAATGGAAAATATAATTACAGCAGAATTCTATGTATTCATTAACTATATTACTATAGTCTATATTCGTAGAAACATTATTATTTTTAATATTTATAAAACAAAACGTCCACATCTAAGAGATAATAGAGTGGAGGTGACAAAAACTCCATCTTCACCATAGGCCTTGAAATCACCCAAGAAGCAATAAAAGCCCAGTTGTAAACATATCACATCCATGTCTGTACACCAGTGTTATGAATGCTCTGCCTCTGTGGGCTGAGAGCTTAGTTGATTATGATAATGACCATTTAATTATATGTTTGCTATCTGACCTGACACCGAGCAGTTCATGTCCATCATCATTACACATGTCATGGTGGAGGAGTTATGTTGCCCTCCAGTGAGAAGGAGCTGGTGCCTAATGAGGTGAGTGGGTGAGTGTGGATGTGGATGTGGTGTCTGTGTGTGACAGGTACACGATATCATGGTGACACTCTGTGATAGGCATTGGGGACATATTTTAGTGCCTATCACACCTTTTAAAGGGACACTAAAATAACAGAAAAATCAATAAAATACAAACTATTTATATATATATATATATATATATATATATATATATATATATATATATATATAAAAAGCATAACATTTGTAGAGGTTCTGAAAACTCTTATATAGATATATATATATATATATATATATATATATATATATATATTAACAGTGACTGACAGGCATATATATATATATATATATATATATATATATATATATATAAACAAATGTGTGTGTGTGTTTATTTTTCTATAAATTTTCTGAAAAGAGATAAACAAGTTTAATAAATATATATGTATATGCATATATAGGCCGACTATTTTTCAGTGAGTTACAGATAACATGATCTACAGTTATAACAGTTGTATAACTCACTGAAAAATAGTTGGTATATGTATATATATATATATGTATATATATATATATATATATATATATATATATATATATATATATATATATATATATATATAATGTCCCCTTAATTGCATCCAAAGTGTAAATGACCCTTGCATTGTTATAGGTTGTCTTTTCTGTGGTTGTATTTAATCAAAATCTGATCTCAACACTTGGATTATTGCTATACCAAAGGTAAATGATTTTTTTGTGTTGCTCACTCTGGAGCTCACCCAGGACACCGTCAGCTCTGCTACATCTGACATCAGCTCTGCTACATCTGACATCAGCTCTGCTACATCTAACCTTAGCTCTGCTACATCTGACATCAGCTCTGCTACATCTGACCTCAGCTCTGCTACATCTCCCATCAGCTCTGCTACATTTAACCTTAGCTCTGTTACATCTAACCTCAGCTCTGGTACATCTAACATCATCTCTGCTACATCTAACCTCAGCCTGCTACATCTAACCTCAGCTCTGCTAGATCTAACCTCAGCTCTGCTACATCTAACCTCAGCTCTGCTACATCTAACATCCGCTCTGCTACATCTAACCTCAGCTCTGCTACATCTGACATCAGCTCTGGTACCTCTGACATCAGCTCTGCTAAATCTAACCTCAGCTCTGGTACCTCTAACCACAGCTCTGCTACATCTGACATCAGCTCTGCTACATCTAACCTCAGCTCTGCTACCTCTAACCTCAGCTCTGGTACCTCTAACCACAGCTCTGCTACATCTGACATCAGCTCTGCTACATCTGACATCAGCTCTGCTACCTCTAACCTCAGCTCTGGTACCTCTAACCACAGCTCTGCTACATCTGACCTCAGCTCTGCTACCTCTAATGTTGCAGTGTGGAGTGTGACTGTTCCCAGTGATCACACCGTGAATCCCAGGAGCATGTCTTATTAGGAGAAGGCTGTACTTACTCGTACCTCTCCTTGGCCTCGGCTGCCCGGTCCCTCTGCCTCCTGTTCTTGAACCAGTTGCTGACTTGGGTGGTGGTCAGTCCGGTGGCCTCGGCCAGCTCCCTCTTTTCCCTGGGTGAGGGGTAGGGGTTGTGTGCATACCACTCTCTCAGCACGCTCCGGCTTTTTTCCTTGAAGCAGTAGCTGGTCTCCTCTCCATCCCAGATGGACCTGGGCAGGGGGAACTTTCTGCGCACCCTGTATTTGCCCACCGCGCCCAGCGGGCGCCCCCTCAGTTTCTCTGCCTCTATGTAATGCGCCTTGAGCCACAGCTGTTGCAGCTTCGGGTGGTTGTGTGGGGAGAACTGGTGGCTTTCCAGGATCTTATAAAGCTCCCTGAAGTTCCCTCTGTGGAAGGCCACCACCGCCTTGGCCTTCAGGACGCTTTCATTCTTGTGGAGGTGCTCACAGGCCGGCAGGGACCACAGGAAGCGCCCCAGCCTCTCTATGTTGCCCCCTTGCTGGAGAACCTCGCAGACACAGGCTACTTGCTCCTGGGTGAAGCCAAAAGTGGGCAGCATCGACATGGTCCAGTGTGTGCCCCCCAAAACATCCAGGTCCAGGAGAAGGTGCAGCAATGCCCCGGTCCAGTGCGCTCAGTCCCAGGCCACATCCATGGAGCCTCCTCTCCAGGGGCTCAGAACTTTCTGTCCCGGGGAAGGTTGCGGATCCCTCAGCCTGCACACCATGGAGCTCCGCACTCTGCTCACCCGCCGTCCTCCTGCCTTGTTTCCTAATCATATTATTCTAAACTGGCATGAAAAATGATTGTGCGCCTCGTGATTGGCTGGATACCTGACCCGGGGACTGCAAGGAGAAGACAACAGTTTTAGTCAAATTATTCGCCATGGCAACCCTGTCAATCACAGGGAACTCGATCTGCCCGGAGGAGGCTCCCCTCCACTGAGAGGCGGCCTGAAATATGAGGGGAACACAGGGAAGAAGGGTCTGGGGAGGGGGTGGTGTAAGGCTGGAGGGAGGGGGCTGTGACCCTGCAATGTCAGGTCCACACAGCAGCAGCAGCAGCAGCCTGCTCCCCTCAGTGCAGGGGATGGATGCTGCCCCCCAGGGGATGGATGCTGCCCCCCAGGGGATGGATGCTGCCCCCCAGGGGATGGATGCTGCCCCCCAGGGGATGGATGCTGCCCCCCAGGGGATGGATGCTCCCCTCAGTGCAGGGGATGGATGCTGCCCCCCAGGGGATGGATGCTGCCCCCCAGGGGATGGATGCTGCCCCCCAGGGGATGGATGCTCCCCTCAGTGCAGGGGATGGATGCTGCCCCCCAGGGGATGGATGCTGCCCCCCAGGGGATGGATGCTGCCCCCCAGGGGATGGATGCTGCCCCCCTGGGCTGAGCTCAGGACACACTGGAGGTGATTGCAGGCTTTGTAGTAATGTTAGGTTTACCCTGGGCTGCTGCTGGATCCGGGGGGAGAGGGAGAAAGTGTAGATTTCAGGGACCATCTCAAGAGCTGCAAAACTGAATACATTTCCTGTTACAAAAAATATAGTTCTAAAAAAAAAATTTGCAAAAATGTCTCACCCTAGCGACGCATGGTTATAAATTTCTTACAATACAAGGAATTGATATGGTAGTTATAGAATGCTAACTAACAAATCATCCCCTAACTATAAAACAGGGGACACAAAAATAACAAGTTACCCCCTAACCATAAGACGGGACACACAAATAGTAAGTCATCCTCTAACCATAAGATAGAAGACACCAAAATAACAAGTTACCCCCTAACCATAAGACAGGGGACACCAAAATAGCAAATCATCCCCTAACCATAAGATAGAGGACACCAAAATAATAAGTCATCCCCTAACCATAAGACAGGGGACACCAAAATAACAAGTTACCCCCTAACCATAAGACAAGGGGACACAAAAATAACAAGCTATCCTCTAACCATAAGAAATGGGACACCAAAATAGCAATGTATCCCCTAACAATAAGACAGGGGACACCTAAATAACAAGCTATCCCCTAACCATAAGACAGGGAACACCAAAATAGCAAATCATCCCCTAACCATTAAACAGGGGACACCAAAATAACAAGTTATCCCATAACCATAAGACAGGGAACAGCAAAATAGCAAGTTATCCCCTAACCATAAGACAGGGGACACCAAAATAACAAGCTATCCTTTAACCATAAGAAATGGGACACCAAAATAGCAATGTATCCCCTAACCATAAGATAAGGGACACAAAAATACCAAGTTATCCTCTAACCATAAGATAGAGGACACCAAAATAATAAGTCATCCTCTAACCATAAGATAGAGGACACCAAAATAACAAGTTACCCCCTAACCATAAGACAGGGAACACCAAAATAGCAAATCATCCCCTAACCATAAGATAGAGGACACCAAAATAGCAAGTTATCCCCTAACCATAAGATAGAGGACACCAAAATAGCAAGTTATCCCCTAACCATAAGACAGGGGACACCAAAATAGCAAGTTATCCCCTAACCATAAGATAGAGGACACCAAAATAACAAGCTATCCCCTAACCATAAGACACGGGACACCAAAATAACAAGCTATCCCCTAACCATAAGACAGGGGACACCAAAATAACAAGTTACCCCCTAACCATAAGACAGGGGACACCAAAATAGCAAATCATCCCCTAACCATAAGACAGGGGACACCAAAATAAAAAGTTATCCCCTAACCATAAGACAGGGAACACCAAAATAGTAAGGTATCCCCTAACCATAAGACAAGGGGACACAAAAATACCAAGTTATGCCCTAACCATTAGACACGGGACACAAAAATACCAAGTTATCCCCTAACCATAAGACAGGGGACACCAAAATAACAAGTTATCCCCTAACCATAACACAGGGGACACCAAAATAACAAGTTACCCCCTAACCATAAGACAGAGGACACCAAAATAACAAGTTATCCCCTAACCATAACACAGGGGACACCAAAATAACAAGTTATCCCCTAACCATAAGACAGGGGACACCAAAATAACAAGTTACCCCCTAACCATAAGACAGAGGACACCAAAATAACAAGTTATCCCCTAACCATAAGACAGGGGACACCAAAATAACAAGTTATCCCCTAACCATAAGACAGGGAACACCAAAATAACAAGTTATCCCTTAACCATAAGACAGGGGGCACAAAAATAACAAGGTGTCCCCTAACCATAAGACAGGGGACACCAAAATAACAAGTTATCCCCTAACCATAAGACAGGGAACACCAAAATAACAAGTTATCCCCTAACCATAAGACAAGGGGCACAAAAATAACAAGGTGTCCCCTAACCATAAGACAGGGAACACCAAAATAACAAGGTGTCCCCTAACCATAAGACAGGGAACACCAAAATAACAAGGTGTCCCCTAACCATAAGACAAGGGACACCAAAATAACAAGTTATCCCCTAACCATAAGACAGGGGACACAAAAATAGCAAGTTATCGATAGGATAAGAAATAACTTGCTGATCGTTTGGAGAGGGGGTTGGGGGGTGGGGTCTGACTACTGGGACCCTCAGATATTCTAAGAATGGACCTCTGGAACTCCAAAACCGAGGTTCTGCAGCCCCATTTTTAATGGATCGGATGTGCACATGCTCAACCTCCATTCATTGTTTATAGGACAGGAGAAAGTGGAGTAACTTCCAGTTTGGTAAAACCCCCCAAAATAACACATTTATGATCTAGAAAACGTCACAAAATGTTGTTAAGAAATGTCTCAGGGTATGTTCACACGTTCCTGATTTCCATTCTTTTTTTTTCAGGACTGAAACCGCAGCTCTTTGCAGAAAACGCAGGTCCTTTTTTTGGTGCTTTTTTGGTGCGTTTTTTGATGCGTTTTTTGATGCTTTTTTTATGCAGTTTTCTATGCAGAGTCTGTGTGTTTTCTAGTAAGTTTTTTAGGGTTAAAATGGCTGAAAATACCCTAACCCTACCCCTACCCCTACCCCTAACCCTACCCCTAACCCTAACCCTACCCCTACCCCTACCCCTAACCCTAACCCTAACCCTACCCCTAACCCTACCCCTAACCCTACCCCTAACCCTACCCCTAACCCTACCCCTAACCCTATTCTAACCTTAGTGGAAAAAAAAAAAAATTCTTAATTTTTTTTATTGTCCCTACCTATGGGGGTGACAAAGGGGGGGGGGTGTCATTTACTATTTTTTTTATTTTGATCACTGAGATAGGTTATATCTCAGTGATCAAAATGCACTTTGGAACGAATCTGCCAGCCGGCAGATTCGGCGGGCGCACTGCGTATGCGCCCGCCATTTTGCAAGATGGCGGCGCCCAGGGAGAAGACGGCCGGACGGACACCGGGAGGCCAGGTAAGTATAAGAGGGGGAGATTAGGGCACGGGGGGGGGGCATCGGAGCACGGGGGGGGGCACCGGAGCACGGGGGAGGGGGGCATCGGAGCACGGGGGGGCATCGGAGCATGGGGGGGTGGGATCGGGGCAGCCACACTCCGCCCACGCACTTCCGCCCGCTTCCCCGCACTTCCTGCTGCAGCGATTCGGCACCACAAACCGCAATAAAACCCGCAGATATATTTTTGATCTGCGGGTTTTACTGCGGGTTTGACCTCACAATGGAGGTCTATGGGTGCAGAACCGCTGCGGCTCCGAAAAAAGAAGTGACATGGTACTTCTTTTTTACCGCGGCTATTCAGCGCGGCTTTTTTTCCCGATTTCCGCATCATGTGCACAGTGGTTCCTGTTTTCCATAGGGTACAGTGTACTGTACCCTGCATGGAAAACAGCTGCGGAACCGCAGCAGCAAAAACGCTGCAGTTCCGCAGAAAAAAACGCACTGTGTGAACATGGCCTTGTACATATGTAATGTATATATGAATTATTTGCAAAGGTTACTGTTTAAAGGGAATCTGTCTCCATGTTTTTGCCATATAATCTGAAAGCAGTGAAAAGTAGGGGCAGAGACCCTGAGTCCAGCGATGTGTCACTCTCTGGAATGCTTGATGTAGTTTTGATATAATCGCAGTTTTATCAGCAGGAGATTATCACTAGAGGACTATTAAGCCTTTCGCCAAATAGTCCTCCATATTCATGAGCTCTGTGTAACCCTGCTCCCACAACTGATTGCCCGCTTTCTGCCTATGCACAGTGTACACACAAAGCCAATCAGTGGCATGGGCGGGGTTATGCACAGCTCAGTATTCAGAGAACTGCTAGACAGGGATTTTAGCAGCACTGCAACAATCAGCCCAGTAATTGATACATCGAAGGAATCGGGGTCTCTTCCCCTACAGTATTGCTTCTGTCTCATGAGAGAGCAAAAGCCAGATGGACGAAAAATGGGGAAAGATTCCGGCACTACCATCCAGGGATTTTTTCCCCCAGGGCTTTTTCAGTGATTTTTTCCTATATCGCCTGCCCAACGTTTCCATCCTGCCTAACATTTACTCTCTATCCATGATTTAGAGCCAGCAGAGTTCTCAGTGTCTTTCCTTCTCAGTAACAGTATATGCGTTACATTCAGGGAATCTCCGCGTACCCGGGGCCAAGGACTAACCTGACATGCTGACAGATGTACACATGACCCCAGTAACAGCCAGCTGGAAACCCCCCGAACTCAAGAGAGCAGAAGATTCAATAATGGTATAAAGATAAACAACCTATAAACCGTCCTTATCTACAGCTTAGGAGTTGTTTTCTGTATACTGGGAATATCCTGCACTCCTGGGCAAACATATACATAGAAAATTAAGCAAAATAAATAACAAAAAATGTTCTGCCTTAGGTCCATGATGGAAGAATTACGAAAAAATAACAAATAAATAGCCAAATAAATAATATAAGCCAAATAAATACCACTTTTATTATGGAGCTGATGAAACACTAGTTTAGTTAGGCCGAGTGTGGTTTATCCATTGCATTCTGATCAGGGTTTTTTTTTAATGTCTAACTGATGTGTTGTCATCTGGCTTTTTCTCGAATGCAAAATTAGGGAGCAGGATTAAAAAATGCAACTTGTTGTGTTTCCTGGTCCGGCTTCTTCAAGGGTTTGATGCCACCACTGATGGTACGGTGTGAACGGATCCATAGCAAAGTATGGGATCAGTTCTTGCATCACTTTCCCTTTGGTATTTCATTGCCACGGCAGAGGGTGAAAAAAAGATGTCAGTAGGGTGAAATGATGCCTTAGATGTCAATGTCAAGATGGATCGAAATGTATGGCCTAATATCAGTGGTAAGTCTGGATCCATCTAACCACAAGTGAAACATAACTAAGCATTTCAGGAAAATATGTTCAAACTAAATTGGTTCTGATGGATCTAAGATATAGATCCACCATAAATACATATCTAAAAGCTTTTTTTTTACACCTTAAAACTTAGGCCCCGATTTATGATGATCAGCGATCTACCCGCCGGGCTAGATGAGGGGGCAAAATCGAGTGCGAGGCTCCAGATCCATTAGGAGGAGCACGTGTGTTAATGAATCAGGTGTGTCGTGCGCCTCCATGTCTAGCGAATGTCAATGCCAATTGTCTTGCCCCCATCCTACCACAGCTCCACACACTTTGTTCGATCTGGGCCGAAAATGGCATAGCAAAATTTTAGTTTATTAGTTGCCTGATTTTTCATGTGTATAATTTCTGATATTTATGTCTACCCCGATTCTTCAGCTTACTTTAACTTTGTAGAGAAAAAAAAATGTTTATTATCTAAAAAGCATCTTTAAAAAATATCTTTATAGACATCTCTATTTAGTTCTTTGAGTGCACAAGGGTGTATTTGTTTGAATAGGCTGTGCGTCTGATTAGCTTACTAATTGACCATTCAGGAATTAGGGCATTGCATGGGGACCCATGGACCAGTAGTAAGTTGAAAGTGATATGTACTACTTAATTGAAAGGTATTAATCCTAACCAAGGGTATTGTGGTGTTAGTTAGCAAGAGGACCATGATAATTAATGTCAGGGCGGCAAAATCAGTTTTAGACTGTCCCTAGTCCTAGCAATACCAGATCGCACTTACTCTTGTGTTTAGTATTTAGTATATGCAGACTCGGACTGGCCCACAGGGTAACAGGGGAGTCCCCCGGTGGGCCCCTGTGTATATCTGGGCCCCCAACCCCACTGTATGGACAGTACTTGCCATAATTCACTTGATTCACTCTGTACAGAAAAAAGCAGCATCTCATTCATTAATCACGCTTCCCAGTTTATTATTATATAGAGATATAGGTAAATTTGTGAACGAAGGTAGTATAATATTTGTATGCAGGTGAAAAGTGGCCCCCCAAAGTCAGTGTTACTGGAGGGCCCTTGTCACCCTAGTCTGACACTGAGTATATGTGTTCCATTTTACATAGGTCAGTAAAAGTGAAGATGGACTATATACATACACTATATGGATAATGCTAGGAGGTGTTCTTCAGGGGTCGGCCTAAGCCAATTACTGCCAATGAAGGGAAATCTTAATACTTCAGCATACAAGACATTTTGAACAATTGCAGCTTCCAGCTTTGTGGGAACAGTTTGGGGATGGGCCTTTTCTGCCCCCCCCATGATTGTGCCCAATCATATTGGGAGAGTTTGGTGCGAAAGAACATGGCCAGCCACATGGACCTCCATCACATCCAACACCTTTGGGATGAACTAGAATAGAGATTGTGAGCCGGCCTCTCCCAAACATCAGTGTCTGACCTCACTAATGCTCTAGACACCTCCAAAACTTCGCACATCTCTATGACACAGGAAAATAAAATCTGGATATGTGCCATAAGGACAAGTTCCAACTTCCTCTCACAGGACTCTGCCAATTACCTTTGTCACTGAGAAAGTCACATATTTTTGTGCAAATGTCATACACCAATAAAGAAGTGTAAATACCTCCTAATATTTATTTTCTTTATTATTATTATTATTATTATTATTATTATCTATATATATATATATTTATAATTGTCTAAGGGTTTTTCCGTCTGTCTGTCTGTCTGTCCTGGAAATCCCGCGTCTCTGCAACGGGCACAGTATCGACGTAGATGTCATAATGGTTGCCATGGCGACGATGATGTCATAAAGGTTGCGTCGACCAATCAGCGATGGGCACAGTCTGCCGCGAATTCTGGAATCATCATTGTCCATATACTACGGGGACATGCATATTCTAGAATACCCGATGCGTTAGAATCGGGCCACAATCTAGTTATTAATAATTTATGTAGCATCATTAATTCCATGGTGCTGTACATGAGACGGGGTTACATCAAAATACAAATATCATTTATAGTAAACAAAACTAACAATAACAGACTGGTACAAAGGGGAGATGACCCTGCCCTTGCGGGCTTAGATTCTACAGGATTATGGGGAAGGAGAAAGTAGGTCGGGGGTTGCAGTAGCTCCAATCGTGTTGAGGTGGCCGTGTGGTCATTACAGGTTGTAAGCTTTTTTGAAGAGGTGGGTTTTCAGGTTCAGTTTGAAGGATCCAAATGTGGTGGATAAACGGATGTGTTGAGGGCACTGAATTCCAGAAGATGGGGGATATTTGGGAGAAATCTCAGAGGCGATTGGGTGAGGAGCGAATAAGCGCAGAGGAGAGAAGGAGGTCTTGGGAGGACCGGAGATTACGTGAGGGAAGATATTGAGAGATTAGTTCGGAAATGCACGGAGGAGAAAGGTTATGGATGGCTTTGCTGCTCAGTGTTAGTAGTTTAAACTGGATAAGCTGGGAAATTGGGAACCAGTGAAGGGATTTGCAAAGAGGGGAAGCAGGAGTGTAGCTAGGGGAGAGATTAATTAGCTGGGCAGCAGAGTTAAGGAGGGACTGGAGAGGTGTGAGAGTGTTAGAAGGTAGGCCACAGAGGAGGATGTTGCAGTAGTCAAGGTGGGAGATGATTAGGGGCCGGGCATGCACAAGCAGGACAGGGCAGAGTCCAGGGTTACTCCGAGGCAGCAGATTTCCGGGACAAAGGAAAGTGTGATTTCATTTATTTCAATAGATAGATCAGGTAGGGAAGATATGCGAGATGGAGGAAAGATAATTAGTTCAGATTTGTCCACATTGAGCTTGAGGAGTAGAAGGAGGATATGGCTGATAGACACTCTGGGATTCTGGACAGCAGAGAGGTGACATCTGGGCCAAAGAGGTAGATCTGAGTGTCATTGGCATATAGATGGTACTGGAAGCCATAGGACTTTATGAGTTGTCCCAGGCCAAGGGTATAGATTGAGAAGAGAAGGAGTCCTAGGACAGAGCCGTGAGGGACACCAACAGAGAGAGGGCGAGATGAAGAGGTAGTATGAGAGTAGGAAACTCTAAGGCCTCTTTCACATTTCCGTCGGTACGGGCCCGTCGCAATGCGTCGGGCCGACTTACTGACGGACGTTGTGAAATAACTGCACGACGGCAGTGGATGCAGTTTTTCAACACATCCGCTGCCCATTCTGCAGTCCGGGGAGGAGTGGGCGGAGTTTCGGCCGTGCATGCGCGACCGCAAATGGCGGACACAACGCACAAAAAAAGTTACAATGAACTTTTTTTGTGCGTCGCATCAGCCAAAACATGATGGATCCGTCGCACTACGGATGCGACGTGTGCCCATCCGTCGCGATCCGTCGCTAATACAAGTCTATGGGCAAAAACCGCATCCTGCAAGCACATTTGCAGGATCCGTTTTTTGCCCATAACGACGGATTGCGACGGAGGACAAAAGACGGAAGTGTGAAAGAGGCCTAAATGTGCGGTTGGTAAGGTGTGAGGAGACCCAAGATAGGGCGAAACCAAAGGAAGAGAGGATCTGTAGTAGGAGGCAGTGGTCAACTGTGTCTACAGATTTATGATCATTAACACCAAAATGACATACTTGATCAATCCCCTTTAACGAGTAACGTTTTTTGTCGAGCGAGCAGTCCACGGAAAATCTCAGATTATCTGACCAAAATCAGTAATGCAAGTCTGTCTGTCCGTGAAAAAAATCAGACCGCACTCAGATGGCATCCGAATTGGTTCTGATTTTCACAGACTGTCACACAGTAGAAGGCGGAGAAACCTTTTTTTTCTCCTTACATACAGTACAAGTAAAACGGATGATGCACGGACCTCACTCTGATCAACCTCTGATCAAAACAACAAATCCGTTTTTCTCATACGTGAGAAAAAAATCGTACGTCTGAATGAGACATAACTCTGCAGGAGACTGTTCTGATGAGCAGAACATTTAGAGGAGGAGACAGGTGCTGAGCCATCACTGCCATCAGCTGTACTCCAAATCAGTATGTTCTGACATCAACGCAGCTGATGGCAGAGAAGTAGATTGTGGAAAAGCCCGGGTTTGGAAGCCAATCAGGTGCATTTTTTTTTTACAGGATTGAAGACAAATTTCCTAATAAACTAATTTTCAAAGTTTCATAGCTTGGAAAAGTACGGAAAGCATGGAAAGTTACGAAACTTTGAAAATTAGTTTATATGTATAATATATATATATATATATATATATATAATATTAAAATATATTTACTTATGAATATATTTATGTATATATATTTTTATTTATTTATATGTTTATTTATATATAAGTATATATTTATAAAAAAAAAAAATATATATATATGAAGTTTAAGTCTATGTAGGCTTATCTGTATTCATGAGTAGAAGTAGACTTCTAGATGAGCAGATAGAGCAATGTTTGGCCTTTGCGCTTCTGTTCTGCCAAGTATCACTTACATACAGTAATGCCGATGCTGGTCAGGCTGGGAGGGAGCTCAGTATGAATGTTTCCTCTGGATTTTCTAGCCTTCCTCCTTAGCATATGTGTATTTTAATTGTAGCACCCTCAAGGTTTCCAGCCTGAAGGCCTCGTTCTTGTTCTGATTAAGTCAAATGGGATTGATTTCAGTTCAGGCCACATACCATCTCTGTGAAAACCAACCCAATTAGAGGTCCATGCGGTTGATCATTCAACAGAACATATCGTTTTGGGTGGAAATCTGAAATCCGTTCTGTGCAATAAATAAGGAGCCTGTGAAACAGGATTTAGTCATCCAAGTCTATACAGAAGCAAATATGAAATGCCCAAGCTCGGGATTATAAATGTACAACATAGCGAGCCACGCCGCTCCTGATCCTAACAAGCAGGGTGACTCACGCAGTAAATTACTCTACATTATTAAATCCTGGCAGAATGTGTGTTTTACGTCAAAGATGATTGGCACTAAAGAGCATTTTTCATCTGAAAGTTAAAGGAATTGTCCCGCTCATGTAAAAATGTCCTAATGACGCAAGCCTGATTGTACAGGGCCGTGATCGGCTGCAGCAGTCAGGTGACTGATATGGGACATCATCACTTCTGGTCCCGGAGGGGAGCACCAGAGTGACCTGCGCTGGAGCAAAAGGGATTGGACCTAGTAAGTATTCTTTCCTAATTATATATTTTTCTGTTTTTAAAGGAAATTTATACAAAACCTTTAACTCCTTCACACATTTGACATACACGTGTTGGGTCCGGGGGAATGGCGTGGGCCCGGCAGTCCATTCCATACACAGAAGGTGGCGGCTGTGCTTTACAGCCGGCGTCTGCCTGCTAGTGTTTAGCCAAGTCTCTAACAGCGGCATTTATGTGGGGTGATCGCATCGTGTGACCATTCCGGATCCCATTGCCCCCGCGGAACAAGCGCCAATTGGTTGCCAAGGCCTACTGAAGACCCCCCATCGCTGCCACCTTTATACTCCCAGACTGGGCTTCATGGGAGATCATCATTTCTTTTATATCCTGCAATATACAGAATGAGTGATTGGGCAATCACAGTTTCAAGTGCCTTAAAGGGAAGCGATCATCAGAAAATTAACTTTTGATTAAACCAGCTTTTTTATGAAATGTATTTTTTTAAATATAATTTACCATTTTATTTTTACCTGGCCACTGGGACTTTTTTAAAACCATACTTTCTTTTTTTTATGAATGAAGAATGGTACGTTAGCCGCCATAATCAACTCATTTGTATTGAAGGAAGTGTCTAATGAGCATGTGCAAAGGTCATTGTGAAGGGAGGGGCGAGAGTAGAGTTAAGGTACCGTCACACATAGCGACCCTGCAGTGATACCGACAACGATCCGGATCGCTGCAGCGTCGCTGTTTGGTCGCTGGAGAGCTGTCACACAGACAGCTCTCCAGCGACCAACGATCCCGAGGTCCCCGGTAACCAGGGTAAACATCGGGTAACTAAGCGCAGGGCCGCGCTTAGTAACCCGATGTTTACCCTGGTTACCAGTGAAGACATCGCTGAATCAGTGTCACACACGCCGATTCAGCGATGTCTACGGGGAGTCCAGCGACGAAATAAAGTTCTGGACTTTCTTCCCCGACCAGCGATCTCCCAGCAGGGGCCTGATCGCTGCTGCCTGTCACACTGGACGATATCGCTAGCGAGGACGCTGCAACGTCACGGATCGCTAGCGATATTGTCTAGTGTGACAGTACCTTTAGTTGTGACATTGCCTATTGTGATTGGTGGATCTGGTGTTGTCAACTGTCTATACAAATATTACCTGTCTTTGTAATTCTGTCAGTGAGGATAATGAGTCTTCTGAAACTCTTCCTGAAAAGTCTAGAAATGCTCCAGTGGCCAGTGTGAAAGTTTCAAGATTGTTCATTTTATTTTTAATAAAGATTGCAATATGGAAAAAAATATTACTAACATTTTTTTAAATACAATACTTGCAAGACAAAAAACTGATTTAAACAATAGGAACCTGAAAACCCATCTCTTCAGGAAAGCCTATAGCCTGCAATAACCATTCTACCGCCTCACCAACCACCCGAACTGCTGCCACGTCACCAACCACTCGAGCTGCTGCGTCACCACTGCCAGAGCTGCCGCTTCACCAACCACCCGAACTGCCGCCACACAAACCACCCGAGTTACCGCGTCACCACCACTAGAGCTGCCGCCTCACCACCACCAAAGCGGCCCCTCACCACCACCAGAGCTGCCGCCTCACTACCACCAGAGCTGCTGCCTCACCACCACCAAAGCTGCCGCCTCACCACCACCAGAGCTGCCGCCTCACCCACCACCTGAGCTGCCGCCTCACCAGCACCAGAGCTGCAGCACCCCGACCTCATGTCTCTTCCCCATCATCCCGAAGAATGTAAGTCCACAAAGACAGGGTCCTCTCCCCTCTGTACCAGTCGGTCACTGTAAATTTGTTTACTGTTAACGATATCTATAACCCTGTATGTAACCCCTTTTCACATGTACAGCACCATGGAATTAATGGTGCTATATAAATAAATAATAATAATTTAGATTATGGCTTCCCTATATGAGCACAAAATAAATAAATAAATGAAAAAGTGAAAATAAGTGCTTAAAAAAGTATAAAAGTTTGAATCATAACAATTTTCCCAGTTAAAAAAATAAAGTAAAATAAATATTTGGTATCACCGCATCTGCAAAAATAATATCTAGGTAAATATAAAATAATAAAGAAAAATAAATAAAAGAGAAAAAAAATCTAAACACAAGATTTTTTGTTATTTGATCACTTCCAAAAATGTATTAAAAAGCGATCAAAATATGGCATGTACCCTAAAATCATATCAATAAAAACATCAACTGAGCACGCAAAAAACAAGCCCTCACACATCTCCATCAATGGAGAAATAAAACGTGATGGAACAGAATTTTTTTTATAAAGTTCTGATTTTTATTTGACCACTAAAATATAAAAGAAAACTATACAAGTTTCATGTCTCTGTAATTGCACTGACCTGGAATATCCTGGAAAATAAATGTGATCTAAAGGAATGTAGAAAAATATGGTGGGACTGCATTTTTTTCACCATTCACTTGAATTTTTTTCCCATTAAAATATATGGTAAATTGATTGGTGTCATTCAAAATTACAACTCATCCCATACAAGAAAGTCCTCAAACTGCTTTGTCAACAGAAAAATAAAAGCGTTTTAGCGCTTGGATGAACGGGAGGGACAAAATGTAAACATGAAAAATTGCCCCTTCAAGAAGGAGGTAAAAATTATCAAATTTTTTTTTTTAAATTTACAGAACTTGTTTTTTTCTTCTGTATTCCATTGTAAAAGTGACAGCAAGAAGTGCAGCCATACAGTATTTTTGTTACTTTGGAATAGGTGAAAATACTCACCTATTAACAGCTATGTCTGCCTTTACTATCAAATTTTTCTTGTCCTAATGCATCTAAAATGAAAAATGAAGCAACTCTCCAAAATACTATGATTTAAAGTGTCATATAATTTTTGTCTTGAGTGTCTACACAGACCTATGTGTCTGCAAGGTAACAGACTACAAACATACCCAGTGTAGTCCTATCCTAACTAAATACCCTAACACAGGGTTTTTGCTCTTTTTTATCTTGGGTTTTGTCTAATTTATATATGTTTGCCCGCTTTTATTTTTATGTCCGTATTGTTGGGGGAGTTTGGAGTTTTTGGCTGATTCATGAATTGTGACTTTTTAAAAACTTTGAACTAATAAGTTGTAAAACAGGTCAAAGACATAGTAAAGCCTATCTTTGGCTTTGGGCAAAATTCCTGGCCCATGTGCATCATTTTGAAGTGAAGAAAGGGTCTTTATTAAAATGCAATTGATGCAAAATCTGCAATAGGCATTGCATGGAGTTTCATTATTAGCCTGCTGAGACGCCATGACAGATTTCTTTTTCGCCTTTCATGGTGATAGTTCTTGCGCTGTGGACTCAGTTCTTCTATCTGGACACTTTGAGAGTTTAGTGTACTCCTTAGTTAACTCCCATTATGAGACTACTGAGGCCCCATTGTACTTGATTCGCTGACCCAGCAATGTTGTCCTAAACCTTGACCATTACCCAACACCCCTGGACTTGCGCCAGTGCTGCCGGTCCTGGTCATCACAGTGGTATTGCTTTCCTCTAGGGGAGAGTGATGCTACGTTTGGAGGCAAAGAAGGATAACTGCATTCAGGTATGCACTTAATAGTTAGTTAATATATTGTCTTCTATGGTTAACAGTAGTAAGTATGCATACGATGTAAATATGTTTTGTTGCGTAACGGTCAAGTGTCCTCACCTCCCATAAAGGGAAGCCTTAGATATAGTATTAATTTGTTTTATAGCATTTAAAAAAATTGTATGTCTGTTTGCTAACCTGTAACTGTTGCTTTTCTTTTCCCAGTCCGGGAGTACTGGATTTAACAGGTGGGAGTGCGGCGCCCCAGGGTCCTGGTCGTCACAGTGGTATTGCTTTCCTCTCAGAGAGAGTGATGCTACGTTTGGAGGCAAAGAAGGATAACTGCATCCAGGTATCACAAACATGCAACACATTTCACACTCCAGGCCACCAGGGGGAGCTTCTGCTCCTATTTATTAGGTTACTCCCCATATACATATATATAACTGGTAGTCTGTAGGGAGAGTTAGAAAGTTCCAGACTAGAGTCTGAGGAGGATGGAAGGTTAAAGGAGCTGTGCATGCCCTCAGAGCTGCAGCTCCCAGAAAGAGACATTGAAAGGCAGAACTGTATTGTAGCGAGCATGAAGGAAGTCAAAGCAAAGGAGAGAATACCAGAAGGGGACCAGCCCCGCACAAGCTGTCTCCTTCTGAGGCGCAACATCCCGGTAGCCGCAACACCGGGGGAGTATGGACCTCTACGCCTTATTTCAGAGACCGGCAGGGCAGCTAATTGCAGGTTACCTGTCTGCACTTACACCCAGGAGGCACGGTGACACCTACAGAGCCGGGTTATCTACGAGACCCTATAAACAGGCTCAAGTCACCAGTCATACGGGTATTATCCTATGCTATATGGGAGGACAGAGAGAGCGAAACATTGCATCTGTGAGACCCTTATGTCAAGCCATAGGCAGTAAGGGACTACACCAATGCAACGCAAAGGAAGGCTACTGATTTCCACCTGGATAAGGGAACTCTTGACTTGCCTCCAAACCGTCCGGATTCTGCCTGCCCTGTGATCTGGTGCCCTGGACTGTGGATGCTGAAGTCTTCAGTAAAGGTAAAGAGACTGCAACCTTGTGTCCTCGTTCTTCTCTGCGCCTCACACCACCCACCACCTACACACCGGGAAGCCCTGGGGACATACTTCACCTGTGGGAAGGTATACCATCTAGCTGCCATAACATCACCCCAGCTGACCCCTTAAAGCAGCGTCGGTCACCCTGACCGAATACCACAGGTGGCGTCATGAACATTCCCCTTAAAGACCTTTCCCTTTTACACGGACGTCCCAGGGCCACGGGCCGGGTCAGCCACCGTGACATCCCCCTGTTAACCGAAGGACCCGGTACCGAGTAACCCCACGTCCCTTGGGGGGCAATCCACATGTATCCATTTTTCTGTTCTGTGGTGTTGCAGAGAAATTTATACTGGGGACTAAGTGACAGATTATCCCAATGTCGGTCCATGGTGGCTTCCCTTTTCCTTCTTCATGCATACATGGGTAGAGACCTGTCACTCAAAGGGATCATGGAGGAGAAGTCGCTGGGGACCTTGGGGTCCGAAGAGCTCGAAAGCATGAATCAGATGATACCAACATATTTACAGTCCATGTCAGCAACAGAAGGAGGCGGGCAGCTCATGGACCAACGTTAATCAATGAATACTTTTCCACATGAACCAATAGAGTGGGAAGAATCACATCATGCACTTATCTAATCTGTAAAATGACACATCTTTTCAATGTGCACCGCCCAAAAAACAGAACACCACCGTGCTGTAGTCGTGATGTCACTGCTGCCGCTAGGACAGCAAACATCGTGGGTAGCATTCACTGTCAGACTGGGTTGCAAGGGTCCACCAGTGGCCAACCCAACGTTTCAGCTACATGCAAATGTGACATTATCCCCAATCACAAATGTATATAACAAGGAACTGGGGACATTGGTAAATTAACAAGATGATGCCTTTGTCTGCACATAGTGATTCAAGAATATAGTGCCAATTACTGCTCATTTAAGAGGGTGGTGGCTCACTCTTACACAGGGGCCCACCAGGGGATTTTCCGGTTCTCCCGTGGGCCAGTCCGAGCCTAGAAGCAATAGAGAGGCAGCTGAGTTCCAATATCAGTCATAAGTCATAAACAGATGTGGTATTGTTTTAGGAAAAAAGTAGCAATGACTCCTTCAGTAAGAAGGACCTAAACAAATCTGTGCAGAAGGGAGAGGCAGTTCATTGTATAGCATTGTATTATGCTTGCCTTACTTTACTGAACGTAAGCGCGTGTTCTCAAATGGCGGTCGTGCAAACAAGAAGTGAAGTGGTTGCTAGAAGATGTAGTTGCTAGGCATTACCGCAGATTACGCTAAGATTATGGGGGCTGACAGATATGTAATAGTAATTGTATATAATAGTAATTATACTGTGTGCATGCCGCTTCCACAGTCTCTAAAATAGTCTACACTTGTGTTAGACACCTATAAAATAACACAGAGAGGATTGTACATATTTGTGGAACCAACACTAGACCACAAGTGTTAAAGTATTTTATTTTTTCTTTTTAATAGCCCATATCCAACATTCCTCCGGTCTTATGTAAATAGGGTCAATTTCATGTCTTCTGATTCCCCCCCAAATCCTAAATTGCCCATGATTATGCTTCTATTCTTAGCCTCTGCTCCTTGCCAGCAAAGTTAAATCCAGACCTGTGTGCTCATATTATAGCATTTCTCTATAGTCTTGTGCCATTGGGATTATTTTGAGAGATATACTTGTATAATTTACTAAGCTCAGCAATAAACCAGGACTGCCAATTACAGCCCCGACCCAGAGAAAACCTATTTATTTTGCAGGTGTAAATGATCTATGAAATGAACTAAATCCTTGTTGTAATGGGTAAGAAGGTGCGGTAATTAGTGACTGGCTACAGTGGGAGCTCTGTGTCCCATGTAATTAGCGAATGAGGTCAGCTCAAGAGACCTGTGACATGGAGGACCTGAGGAACAGGGGTTAGTGGCTTAGGTTATGGACATGGACTCCTCCAGCAGCTCTTGTATATTTCTTACAATTTTTTCCTTAGATCTACAAGCTTTTGCTGCGCCCCAGGGTCCTGGTCGTTGCAGTAATATCATTCTCCTCTAGGGGAGGGTGATGTTACGTTTGGAGGCAAAGAAGGACAACTGCATCCAGGTAACACAAACATGCAACACATTTCACACTCCAGGCCACCAGGGGGAGCTCTGCTCCTATTTATTAGGTCCCTCCCCACACTTTGGTAAAACTGGTGACCTGTAGGGAAAGTTAGTTAGTTGCTGGCTGAGCATCGCTCAGGTAGTTGGTCCCTGGCAGGGGTGGGATACTGTCAGAGAGCTGTGGAAGAAGGACACGGAGCTGTGCATGCTCTGAGAGCTGCAGCTTCCAGAAAGAGACACTGAAGGAGAACTGTATTGCAGTGAGGGTGAGAGAAGTTGTAGCGAAGGAGTGGATACCAGAAGGGGATCAGCCCTACACAGGCTGCCTCCTTCTGAGGCGCAGGATCCCGGTAGCCGGAACACCGAGGGAGCAACGATCCTTTATGCCTTGCTCCAGAGACCGGCAGGACATCTAATTTCACGTTACCTGTCCGCCCCTACACCCAAGAGGCAAGGTGGCACCCCTTAGAGGCTGGGGCATGATAAAGTCCCTGTAAAACGCCTCAAGCCACCGGTCATACGGGTTTGTCCTATCCATCTGGGACAGAGAGAGAGAGACATACATCTAAAACATCTGTGAGGACCTTATGAGAAGCTTAGGGACTACAACACTATGGCGCTAGAGGAAGGCTACTGATTTCCACCTGGATAAAGGGACTCTGGACTTGCCTCCAAACCTGCCGGGCTCTGTCTGCCCTGTGATCTGGTGCTTTGGACTGTGGACGCTGAAGTCTTCAGTAAAGGTAAAGAGACTGCAACCTTGTGTCCTCGTTCTTCTCTGTGGCTCTCACCATCCACCATCTACACACTGGGAAGCCCTGGGGACATATTTCACCTGTGGGAAGGTATACCATCTAGCTGCCATAACATCACCCCAGTGGACCCTTTAAAGCAGCGTCGGTCACCCTGAATGAATACCACAGGTGGCGTCACAAACATTCCCCTTAAAGACCTTTCCCTTTTACATGGACGTCCCAGGGCCACAGACCGGGTCAGCCACCGTGACATCCCCCTGTGAACCGAAGCACCCACTACCGAGTACCCCACTGCCCATGGGGGCGCTCCACTTTGATAAATCATCACTCTAGGTCTGGGCCGTATTTGCCACTAGGCGCTTGAGGGCAGGTGCCTAGGGCAGCAGGATGCGGGGGGGCGCACTTGAGCAAGGTTTTTTTTTTTTTCATAAACGTCCAGGGTCAAGTGCCCATGAGGAGCCATGCACGCAGGGTGGGAGGATGGGGAAGACATGCATGCAGGGGAGAAGGATATGGGAGCCATGCACGCAGGGGAGAAGGATATGGGAGCCATGCACGCAGGGGAGGAGGATAGAGGAGCCATGCACGCAGGGTGGGAGGATAGAGGAGCCATACACGCAGGGTGGGAGGATGGGGGAGCCATGCACGCAGGGTGGGAGGATGGGGTAGCCATGTACGCAGAGTGGGAGGATGGGGGAGCCATGCACGCAGGGTGGGAGGATGGAGGAGCCATGCACGTAGGGTGGGAGGATGGAGGAGCCATACACGCAGGGTGAGAGGATGGAGGCGCCCTGCACGCAGGGTGGGAGGATGGAGTATAAATACTGGGCCCTATAGGGGGGACACAGTGTGAGAGGACAGTGTGAAGAGGGGGCCGGTTTAGAAAGGAGAGGTCAGTGTGAAGAGCATGTACCATAAGAGGGACAATGTGGGGGTCATATTTTGTGCAGACAATATAGTGAGGGGCAATTTTTTATTCAGGAGCATTATAATGACACTTGTATCTTTAAGGGCGTCATGTGGAGATTTTCTGTAATAGAGCGGAGAAGATGGAAGTCTGCAGAGATGGCTGTGGCTGAGAAAACTCATCATGGGATCTGAACAAGATGAAGAAAAGAAGGATAACGACTCCAGAGACGACGCCATCTATAAGGTACCTGGATGTAAATGTTATTTGTGATACTAACTTACACTCATGTTTTTATTTGTTAGGAGCATTAAAGGGGATGTCCAGGTTTGTGATGAGTCTGCAGTCATTCTTTGTGACTGCAGACTTCTGACTTCTCACAGTGCGCACTGCACACTGTCAGGATTCTCTTGTGCTGGCGATTTACATTAATGTGGTCACATGCTGACTAGATATATGTGACCTCCATCAATGAAAATGAACTGAGTGAGGCCGGCACGTTTAGTCGGTATGTGGCCAGAAGTATACAGATCACATGCTTGTGCTGACATGACTGTCCACCGGCAAAGGAGAATCCTAAAAGTGTGCAGTGCATTAGCTGTGAGAATTCAGAAGCTACGATGTCAGGATTCAGCTCTGCAGGTTCCAGTACTCATCATTGGACACTTCACTCATATGCGACTTTCATACTCATGGTCCTGTGACAAAGAGCTGCTCTTCTGCTTTTGTTTTTCACTGAACATTGAGGGCATTGGGGAGAGGAGCTCATCGGTACATGACTGAGTGTGCAAATCGCATATGTCCTTTGGGGGGGGGAGGGGGCGCCAAAATGAATTCTTGCCCCTGGTGCCACAAAACCTAGATACACCTCTGCCGGTATGCTACTGTGAGCGGTGATTACCGGGTCCGGTAGAGGGAGGTCTGTGCACAGGCAGGGAGGTAGGGACTGAGGGTGTGCACAGAGAGAATGGAGACCCGGAGACTGCCCGTCTCAGTCTACGCCGTAGCCTGGAGCCCTCATTATCATAGGAATATGTCAGTTAATTGTTTTACTAAAGCTTTATAGTGCAGTTTGCTTATTAATCAGAATTTTATTTTTGAAGGATAATACCAGACTTGTGTGTGTTTTAGGGCGAGTTTCATGTGTCAAGTTGTGTGTGTTGAGTTGCGTGTGGCGACATGCATGTAGCGACTTTTGTGAGATGAGTTTTGTGTGGCGACATGCGTGTAGCAACTTTTTGTGTGTCGAGTTGTATGTGACAGGTTAGTGTAAGCAAGTTGTGTGCAGCAAGTTTTGCGCATGGCGAGTTTTGCACGTGGCAAGTTTTATGTGTGGTGCGTTTTGAGTATGTGCAAGTTTTGTGTGAGGCAACTTTTGCATGTGTTGCAACTTTTGTGCATGTGGCAATTTTTCCGCGTGTGCAAGTTTTGCGTGTGGCGAGTTTTCCATGAGGTGAGTTTTGCACGTGTGGCGAGTATTGCGTGAGCCTAGTTTTGCATGTGGCGAGTTTTGCGTGTGGCGAATTTTGAGCGGCGACTTTTGTGTTTCGACTTTTATGTGGCGAGGTTGGTGTATGTGTGGTGAAATGTGTGCTGAGGGTGGTATATGTGTTCAAGCACATGGTAGTGTGTGGCGCATTTTGTGTGTGTGTTCATATCCCCGTGTGTGGTGAGTATCCCATGTCGGGGTCCCACCTTAGCAACTGTACGGTATATACTATTTGGCGCCATCGCTCTCACTCTTTAAGTCCCCCTTGTTCACATCTGGCAGCTGTCAATTTGCCTCCAACACTTTTCCTTTGACTTTTTCCCCATTGTGTAGATAGGGGCAAAATTGTTTGGTGAATTGGAAAGCGCGGGGTTAAAATTTCGCCTCACAACGAGATATTAAAACGTTAAAAGTAAAGTAGTTTTTGGTAATATTATCTATAGTTATGCTTATCCTTCACACAAAAGGGGTTGAAAACTGCAGCGCACAGGAAAAACAGGGATTTTAAGCAAAAAACTTTTTTTTTTAAATTACCATTTGTATTTCTCTACATTATAACAGAACACTGGAACATGTTGGAGATTTTCATTTATTTATTTTTTACATTTCCATTCATTAATGCTGTGAGCACAAAAAATGGAAATTTCAAATAAAATTCACAATTTTACCGATAATATCTGAAAAACGATCTGTATTTCAGCAGTGAATTCTGTGCATGAAAAACTTTAACAAATTGATTTCCAATCTGTGCCATGCGCTTATCACTAATATAAAGGGGTAAGTCACACAATGATCTCATAGTACAAAGATGGTGTGCTTAAGTGACGTCCCGGTACAAGGATATAAACCAATGATGTCACCTTACAGGGATAACATTGTCAGTGATGTCATGGTACAGGGATAATATACACAGTGATGTCAGAGTATAGGGATAATAAACAGTGATGTCAGAGTACAGGGATAATACACACAGTAATGTCACAGTACAGGGATAATAGTCAGTGATGTCACAGTACAAGGATAATACAGCCAGTGATGTCACAGTACAGGGATAATACACACAGTGATGTCACAGTACAGGGATAATATAGCCAGTGATGTCACAGTACAGGGATAATATAGCCAGTGATGTCACAGTATAGGATAATACAGCCAGTGATGTCACAGTACAGAGATAATATAGCCAGTGATGTCACAGTACAGGGATAATACACACAGTGATGTCACAGTACAGGGATAATATAGCCAGTGATGTCACAGTACACTATAATACAGCCAGCCAGTGATGTCACGGCACAGGGATAATATAGCCAGTGATGTCACAGTACAGGGATAATACAGCCAGTGATGTCACAGTATAGGATAATACAGCCAGTGATGTCACAGTACAGAGATAATACAGCCAGTGATGTCACAGTACAGAGATAATATAGCCAGTGATGTCACAGTACAGAGATAATATAGCCAGTGATGTCACAGTACAGGGATAAAATAGCCAGTGATGTCACAGCATAGGATAATGCAGCCAGTGATGTCACAGTACAGAGATAATATAGCCAGTGATGTCACAGTACAGAGATAATATAGCCAGTGATGTCACAGTATAGGATAATACAGCCAGTGATGTCACAGTACAGGGATGGGATAATACAGCCTGTGATGTCACAGTACACGTATAATACAGCCAGTGATGTCAGAGTACAGGGATAATACACACAGTGATGTCACAGTACAGGGATAATATAGCCAGTGATGTCACAGTACAGAGATAATATAGCCAGTGATGTCACAGTACAGGGATAATAAACACAGTGATGTCAGAGTACAGAGATAATACACACAGTGATGTCACAGTACAGAGATAATACACACAGTGATGTCAGAGTACAGAGATAATACACACAGTGATGTCACAGTACAGGGATAATAAACACAGTGATGACAGAGTACAGAGATAATACACACAGTGATGTCACAGTACAGGGATAATAAACACAGTGATGTCAGAGTACAGGGATAATAAACACAGTGATGTCAGAGTACAGGGATAATACACACAGTGATGTCACAGTACAGGGATAATACACACAGTGATGTCACAGTACAGGGATAATACACACAGTGATGTCACAGTACAGCGATAATACACACAGTGATGTCAGAGTACAGAAATAATAAACACAGTGATGTCAGAGTACAGAGATAATACACACAGTGATGTCACAGTACAAGGATAATAAACAGTGATGTCACAGTACAGGGATAATACACACAGTGATGTCACAGTACAGGGATAATAAACAGTGATGTCACAGTACAGGGATAATACACACAGTGATGTCACAGTACAGGGATAATAAACACAGTGATGTCACAATACAGTGATAATACACACAGTGATGTCAGAGTACAGACATTATACACACAGTGATGTCACAGTACAGGGATAATAAACACAGTGTTGTCACAGTACAGGGATAATACACACAGTGATGTCACAATACAGTGATAATACACACAGTGATGTCACACTACAGGGATAATACACACAGTGATGTCACAGTACAGGGATAATACACACAGTGATGTCACAATACAGGGATAATACACACAGTGATGTCACAATACAGGGATACTAAACACAGTGATGTCACAGTACAGGGATAATAAACACAGTGATGTCACAGTACAGGGATAATACACACAGTGATGTCACAATACAGAGATAATAAACACAGTGATGTCACAGTACAGGGATAATACACACAGTGATGTCACAGTACAAGGATAATAAACACAGTGATGTCACAGTACAGGGATAATACACACAGTGATGTCACAGTACAGGGATAATATACACAGTGATGTCACAGTACAGGGATAATACACGCAGTGATGTCACAGTACAGGGATAATATACACAGTGATGTCACAGTACAGGGATAATGCACACAGTGATGTCACAGTACAGGGATACTAAATACAGTGATGTCACAGTACAGGGATAATACACACAGTGATGTCACAGTACAGGGATAATAAACACAGTGATGTCACAGTACAGGGGATAATACACGCAGTGATGTCACAGTACAGGGATAATATACACAGTGATGTCACAGTACAGGGATAATACACACAGTGATGTCACAGTACAGAGATAATACACACAGTGATGTCACAGTACAGGGATAATAAACAGTGATGTCACAGTACAGGGATAATACACACAGTGATGTCACAGTACAGAGATAATACACACAGTGATGTCACAGTACAGGGATAATACACACAGTGATGTCACAGTACAGGGATAATAAACACAGTGATGTCACAGTACAGGGATAATACACACAGTGATGTCACAGTACAGGGATAATAAACACAGTGATGTCACAGTACAGGGGATAATACACGCAGTGATGTCACAGTACAGGGATAATATACACAGTGATGTCACAGTACAGGGATAATGCACACAGTGATGTCACAGTACAGGGATACTAAATACAGTGATGTCACAGTACAGGGATAATATACACAGTGATGTCACAGTACAGAGATAATACACACAGTGATGTCACAGTACAGAGATAATACACACAGTGATGTCACAGTACAGGGATAATAAACAGTGATGTCACAGTACAGGGATAATACACACAGTGATGTCACAGTACAGAGATAATACACACAGTGATGTCACAGTACAGGGATAATACACACAGTGATGTCACAGCACAGGGATAATAAACACAGTGATGTCACAGTACAGAGATAATACACACAGTGATGTCACAGTACAGGGATAATACACACAGTGATGTCACAGTACAGGGATAATACACACAGTGATGTCACAGTACTGGGATAATACACACAGTGATGTCACAGTACAGAGATAATACACACAGTGATGTCACAGTACAGAGATAATACACACAGTGATGTCACAGTACAGGGATAATACACACAGTGATGTCACAGTACAGGGATAATAAATACAGTGATGTCACAGTACAGAGATAATACACACAGTGATGTCACAGTACAGAGATAATACACACAGTGATGTCACAGTACAGGGATAATAAATACAGTGATGTCACAGTACAGGGATAATACACACAGTGATGTCACAGTACAGAGATAATACACACAGTGATGTCACAGTACAGAGATAATACACACAGTGATGTCACAGTACAGGGATAATACACACAGTGATGTCACAGTACAGGGATAATAAATACAGTGATGTCACAGTACAGGGATAATACACACAGTGATGTCACAGTATATGGATTATGTATTATGGCACAATACATGGATAATATTACCCATTGATGTCCCCAACCTGATACCAAAGTAGAACAATATTACACAACATAACGTCCTAGTTAAGAAATAAAATACATCGTGATACACAAAAATGATGTAAATGATGCCAGACTAAGGGAGAGGTGTTGTCCCTGTACATAAATAATGCAAATGGCCTCTCAGTGATCTGTGTTCAGTTTTCATTGATGTTTGTTAGGCTAGGATACCCTAGGATTTATTTAGTTCTATGTCTGCAGACAAATAGCGCAGCGGTCCTTGAAATCTGTGCAAATCTTTTCATGGCGAATAGAATTTACTTTTCATATTTCATTATACTGTAAAATTGGGTGCAAAATCCACAAAAATTCACAGCAAATATTGAATACATGACCTCACACGTCACATCTACCTTGTGTGTGAAAAGATCTGTAAAACTGCATTGTGTGAGCTGAGCCTTACCATATTTAATGCAGCCTAGCCGATCAGACACAGGTAAAAATAAAAGTATTGCGTGAGGTTAGCGACCTTAGGCTGTGTTCACACGTGGCAGTTTTGCTGAGCTTTTTTTCTGCAGACAAAACCTGCTCTCTTGGTAGTAAAGAAGCCACTTACAAAAAGCAGGTTTTGCTGCGTTTTTGCTGCGTTTTTATTGTCTCTTGTGCATGCTGATAAAGTTTAGGGCCACCCCAAAAAACATGATGGAACTTTCTTTGAGCTTTACAATAAAAATGCAGCAAAATCTGATACCTGCATATTGTAGATTGTAAGCTATTGTAGATTATAAGCTCTCACGAGCAGGGTCGTCTTATTTTGCTTTAATTATTGTATTGTTAACGTTGTTACTTATGACTTTTGTGTTTGAAACTGTTAAACTGTAAAGCGCTGCGGAATATGTTGGCGCTATATAAATAAAGATTATTATTATTATTATTATTTTTCACTGTGTTTTTGCACTTTTACTCATTACTTTCTATGGGTGAAAAAAACACTGAAAGCAGTGACATGTGGAAGTTTGCCAAAAATACAGCAGTTTTCCAATTCAGTAAAAAAGAAAAAAAAAAAAAAAGTGCAACCTGTGTGCATGAGCTTTCTAAACTCTCAGAGCTTTTGCTGCTACTGTAAAACGCACCTTAATATTTGCAGCGTGTGAACAAAGCCTTACAATAATTGCCATTAATGCAGATCACAAGATATTCTACTATAAGAGGGAACATAACAAATCTGCACATTTGTCTATAACAATTGTTTAAGGACCCTCATAGTGAATTTCTGTCCTGCGGAATGCTAATTTTAAATCATGACCGATTATTTTTTAAGCCGGTTTAATTCCATCTTATCCCAATTGGTCCCATGGAGGTAACTAGAATCCATTACTGATATATATAGTTTATTGATAACCTTCATCTCTGGGATCATGCACAGCTTCTATGGAGAGCTGGATGCCAGGCTGTTTAATATGTGCTTATTATATAGGGGTTATAACAATGGATCAGTGTAGTAACCATGTACTCAAGTCTTCACATGATGAAATGCATGCGGTGCCCTGGGAGCAGCTCTCATGAAGACAAGGCTGCAAGGATTGGTAACTGATCCTGGGAAGCTGAGGCCAGACAGGAGCTGGAGAGTCTGGAGCCTCCACAATGGGACTGGTGCGACCCTCCTGCGCCAAACTGGGCACAATGGTGCCAGGCACTTCTACCCACTGAGAGGCTGCACAGGCACTGCCATTACAATGTGCCAAATCTACAGGAAAATGCTTGTGGACAGGGCTGACAATGCCCCCCAGACCCCTGCCAGCTGCCCAGGTATGTACACTGGTGTCCACCCACTCACTGCAAGCAGCTCACCACTGTGCAGCCCCCTGTAATGATCGATTATGGGGTCACACTCAATATGTGTGTACTGTCCAATACAAAGAAAATCTCTCCTGTGCTCACTGGGCGGTATACTGAGACTACCGTGTGCAGCCTGCTACAGTAGAACCATAAGTCTCAGCATGACTTGGGGGGTTAAATCGATGTTGGATATACCTAGGTTTAGGCTTGTGTTAGTTCACTTTACATAGTTTACCTTCTTGGAAAAAAAAAGAGAAGAGAGAGCATTATTGCTCCATATGAGGAGATTGGCTTCTATAGTTATCTATGGTAGAACCACAAGTCCCAGCAGTGAGTGGCATGCAGAATATATTTATTTCAGTGCTGTTTCATCTCCATATAGAAAGCAGTATGTTTGCACATAAACAGCAGCTGTAGAACCACAAGTCCCAGCAGTGAGCGGCATGCAGACTATATTTATTTCAGTGTTGTTTCATCTCCATAAAGAAAGCAGTATGTTTGCACATAAACAGCAGCTGTAGAACCACAAGTCCCAGCAGTGAGCGGCATGCAGACTATATTTATTTCAGTGTTGTTTCATCTCCATATAGAAAGCAGTATGTTTGCACATAAGCAGCAGCTGTAGAACCACAAGTCCCAGCAGTGAATCTCTGAT